>NC_142545.1:2237500-2537500 GCF_056151865.1 Erythranthe guttata | reverse complement strand
TAAGATTAGGTATAGTCAGCTAACCACGACTGCGGTTCTGATGTTCGAGGCGTTTTACCATAGAGTGTCTCGAGTAGGTCTGCCTGCCACTGTGAGTTTGTTTAAGGCACTATTTACATTGCATCGGCCCACTAAGCTGCCGTTCTTTTGCGTTCATCCTCGTGTTCCATATCAATTTTTGAAGAGTGTGAAGTTATCTTTGGGGAAATGGAAATCCCAGTTCTTTTATGTGAGGCCTCCCACTTTCGACGTTTGGAAGCCTACGTGCGAGAGTTTCAAGATTACTGCGAATATGGCGACGAGGATTGAAGAGTCTTGGCTGTGTGATGTGGAGTTTGATCCGAGGTGTTGATACCGGATGGTCAGCACCATATATCATTTTGTCGTGTTGACTTGGTTTTTTTATTTATTTATTTATTTTTTTTTATTGTATTTATCTCAGGTCTCTTATGTGGTTGTTTTCCTTTGTAGATGGGAGTATCACCTTTGCGGCACTTCGAGCTAAGGCGAATGGGACGTCGAAGAAGGCAGCGAAGAAGGTTCCCTCTACGTTGGGAGATTCTTCGGGTGGTTTTTCTCGTGAGACGATCCATGTAGAGACTCCTCGAGTGATCGAAGACGACCGTAGCTATGCTGGTGAAGTGGAGGAGCGTACACTTACGAGAGACCGTGGCAAGGGAAAGAGGGTAGATATTGAGTATGTGGCTGTGCCAAAGCGTCCACGGGTAGACCCTGAGGGGACGTATGCTTTCCATGGAGGGGCAGGGAAACAGTTGTTTACCTTTGGCGTGAATCTTGAAGGGAAGGAGTCGTATTGGGATGTGTCGGACCATGATTTGCCGATGTTGAGTACCGAGGGATTCGTTCAGGAGTACGACCATGCTCGGATGTCTGGTAAGGGCCCTTCTCACATGTTGGAGTTGGCTGGTGGGGACATATGCCGGGTGAGTACTTGTCTATTTTAAATCAAGATTTTATGTTTATTTCCTCTCTTTCTGGTGTAAAATATTATTATTATTTTTTTTAGTTGGTAGCGACTTGGAGATATCTCATGGAGCAAGATGGGAACGTGGAAGCTGTTAGGATAGTAGACTAAAAGTCTCGCTTTTAGCTTCATAATTTTATTATTGAATTAATAAAATAATTTATTATCATTATATGAGAATCTGCACTAAGGTATTCAATGCATTTAATTGATTGTTTGTCAATTAATTAAAAGCATAAGTCTAATATTCTAATAGTATTCGAGATGGTGTGCTACGGCGCACAGAAAGATCATTTCGAAAGTTCGTTTAGAATATAAAGATAAATGTTCACAATCTAGATGGAAATGGACTTACCATTTGTAAAAGATTGTAGCACAATATTTAAGTGATTGGTCTTGATCACGGTAAACAGAGAATAACTTTTGTAGTTATTGTTTTGACTTATTGTGCTAGCACACCCGACATGTGTTGAACCGGACAAAGTGAAATAATTGTTTCATCACTGTTCAAAATGAAACTGTATTATTTCTAGTTGACAGTAAATTACTTACTCTCCTAATCCCTAGATAATTAACGTACATATTTAATTGATGATCTCTACTTTGATGTCACAATGGGAGAGATTCCTATATTGAGTCAAATGGCCCCCGGTGCGTTGGGTAGAGACATTAAGAATTAATAGGTGGAAATTAATTATCGAAAGGAATCCACATCTCTGAAATATGGGATTGATAATAACCCTTGAGTAGTTTAAAAGATTTGTTTATGCCAAGCCCTGGCCAGGTGAATTTCGTATCCGGCACTCTCAAATAAGTTAAGCGGGTAAGACTCATGAAAAAAAACCATTTAATTTATTTAGCAGTGAATAAATTATTTGGTGGTTATAAGATTTCTTAATGTGGGGAGAATCTAAGTAATGATCGACCGGAGCTCGAATGAAATATTTGAGAATATAAACGGGAGTTCAATAATTATTTGGTAGTGGAAAATAAATAATTATTTAATGATTAATTAAATCAATTCTTTTAAGAGTTTGGATTTAATTAATTATTAATTGCCCGATTTATATTTTCTCCTTTAGTCCCTATTGTAGCCCAATGGATTTTCTAATTAATCGAGAAAATAAAGTTCAACTAATATTATATATTGGAATTAATATAGCCGAAAATTAAGTCCCCAATGGACTGCAATTTTCGACTATATAGAGTTATAGAAGGAGTGGGATTTGTTCCCATGTAATCCTCTCTATGTGTGACTCTAATTCCTTGTGCTATATATAATGGAGATTAGGTTGATGAGAGAAAATAACTCCTAGACGCCTATTTCACGTTGGAGAGAAATATTTTTTCTCTTCTTCTTTTCTCTCTAAATTCTCGATTATAGGTTTAGATTTCTTCAAGTACAAGTCCACCCTTGTAGAAGAATTATTAATCCGGGATATACAATAGAAGATTATAGGTTTTTAGAGCAAACTATAAATCCCGAATTTTCTGAGCAGTCCTGCGAAGAAATTCACCATAAATCAACCGTTTGTCCGATTGGCTCGAAATTCATATAGTAGCTTACTAACCCTTAGATCTACAATCCGTCTGAAGGGTTTCTCGACCGGTTCAACGGTCGCGGAGATATCGGTGAAGGAAGAGGACTGGAAATTTCTGGACAGCTACCTTTACGAAGGTAGAAGGCTTGACGGATCTGCTCGTGAAAACTGTAAGTTGCTAGATTAGATTTATTCCGCTTTAAACGAATCTAATCAAAGCATGTTAATAAAATTAAAACCGGCTAATCTAGAACCTCTTGCGAATTTTCATTGAATCCTGGGCTTCACATCCCAACAATTGGTATCAGAGCTTCTTTGATTAATTCGTTTGAGGTTCACATGTTGTCCAAAGTTGCATGAAACGGAGAATTCATATGTTGCATATAGCGTTTTGTTTCTGACTTTGTTTTGCAGAATAGAAAATCCGGTATTATGGTTATGAATATTTTATTTATCTTTTTTGTGAATGGATCCCACTGCCTCGTGAGTGGTTACTTGTCGGTTTTAATTTCCATCGCGAGATATTGATGGAATATCGTGTGCCTACGATATTTTTATTTTTTGTAATTTTTCTAGAGGAGTTTTAGATAGAAATTACATAGATAGAATAGAGCAGATTTTGTTCTCGGAATTGTCTGCACGACTGTGCCGTTTCTGTCATTACGGCTTATTCGACCGTCGGATCGAGCTTAATTTTGTTCTGGAGGTTCCTAACTTCGTGCCGTAGAATTGGACAGTTCGGATCGTGAATAGGAGGTCACCAGATAGAGATATAAATTTCAGAACAAGGCTGGAAATTCCAGGACAACACCAGAATTATCAATCGCGCGGGGTCTCGACATCGGGCAACGGGCAGCG
Organism: Erythranthe guttata; assembly: GCF_056151865.1. NCBI lineage: Eukaryota > Viridiplantae > Streptophyta > Magnoliopsida > Lamiales > Phrymaceae > Erythranthe > Erythranthe guttata. The sequence continues at coordinate 2,534,116 of NC_142545.1, read as the reverse complement.
GCTCCGGACAGCCTGGAATTCGAGAATTCTGGAGTTTACGGGGACTTTTGGACTTCCTAACTTTAAGGAGTCTAAATCCGGGAGTCCCAACTTAACCATAATAGCGGAAAATTAAATTGTTTTATTTAATATTTTATGGTTGATGTGTGCTTATATTTGTTATGAGCATGATTGCATGCATTATTCATGTTTATTATATTTGGGCTTAATTTGTTTATGTGATACCCATGACATATAATTGGACAACATGAAATTTGGACTTGCATAAATTTGCATTTAATTTATTATGTTCATGTTCATCTATGTGTATTATATTTGGTTATAAATGTTTTTATGTGATACCATGGCCTATAATTAGATAACATAGATGATTGTGTTGAACATGATAAATTTATCATGATTCTTAGTTTTCTATGTTTGTTATATAGGATGATTAATTTGTGTATTAATAGGATCCCTTGATATATATAACTAGAGAACATAGAAATAGAACACACTCAATAGGTGCTCATAGTATTTCTATGATTAATTATATTGGACATCGTCATAGATTTTAGATAATATAATTGATTATGAGAAAGACGATTTATCGAATTTCGCTCCCACTCCGGGCATAATTAATTATAGACATTATCTAGAAAAATCTCCTAAATGGATAATTTGGAATTGATTATAGTGATACATTATTTTCTCCATGTGGTGGAAAATAGATATCATAGAATAATCAAATTTAAAATTAATTGATAGTCCAAAGACATATAATTAGAGAATCTAGAAATTGAGCATTGTAATTATTTTCATAGATTCCCTCATGAAAAATGTTTTTAAAATATTAAGTGTATCGGGGAGTTTATTACGTATAAATCCTAAGGTCTCCATCATAGGCTTTAAGATGGATTAATTAATTGTGAGGAAGGAGATTTATCGAATTTCGCACCCACTCTGGGCACTTTTAATTATAAACTTATCTAGAAAAGTCTCCTAACGGATAATTATTAAAGAAATTGTAGTGATATGTTTGTCTCACTCCGAGTCGACGGATATCATAGAACAATTGATTTAAAGATGACTTGATGGTTAAACACTTAACAATAAAATATAATTATAACTATACTTCACTCCGAAGTCCCTGTTATATTTTATTGGACCAAAGTAACCGACTATTTAATTTTATTTTCCAAGACCGCCGAATTGGAATGATAATAAAATTAAAGATGTTTTACATGTCTGTCTATTGAAAACTTGTAGTCTGTCTACACTCCGTAGCCTGCCGGTTCCTCATAGTGATGGATTGTCGGTTGATTTCAAAATTTGGTTTGAGGGAGCCATATTATGTGACAATCTAGAGTTCTTAAGGATGCCCTTAGTTTAAGTTTATTTGCTTGATTCTCTAGCAATTAATGATATATTTCTTAGATCCACTTTGTAGACTCACCTTGCTAGGATTGATCGACCTATAATAATATATTAAGTATTGCCTTTCGATTGAGGAATTTAAATATGTATTTTAATTGAGGAAATTCGTGAGTTAATAAATGAAGTGAATTTTTGGAAGAAAATTTAGTTCTTCATTTATTTTCTTAGGACGATTAATTGGTTCGGTGTTATATACTGAATTTTGGTTCAGTATATAGAAACACTACGATGAGCCCATGGCAAGTACAAAATAATATAATAGTGAATTTCTTAGTAACGTGAGAAATTTAGAACTATGTTTTAATTTGTAGCCATGTTAAAAACCTCTTGAATACATGCATATTTATTTGGATTATTGGTTAGTCTTCATGTTCGAAAGACTATACGTCTTTTGAAAGTTCATGAACTCTTAGAAACCAAGATCAGTGGGAAACCGAGATCAACTTAATCCAAAAGAAATCTATTGAATTTTAATATTTTCAATTGAATAAGAAAAGGATCTTTTCTATTGAAATTATTATGGGGAATTCAAATAGAGTTTACTCTCCTCTAAGATCGAATAAGGCACTTTTAGAAGTCATATTCAGTCAATCCTTCAATTGCTAGCTAATAATTAGGCTTCTTGTCACTCACGTGACATCTATAATAGTAGTAACATTTAAGTATGTTCAAATCGAAAGTAGGATTTTATATTTAGAGATTATCATTTTGTGTCTTCCAAATAGAAGAAATTTATTTTTCTTTTATAGGATGGTTTAAAATAAATAGTTTGTTTATTTAATAATGGCTTGGTCATTGTGGAAAATAAATAATTTTATTTAGACACATTGATTGATAATAAATATATTGATAATCTTTTGCACTACTATTATATTCAATGAATAACACTATTAATTAACCTCAATAGAGTATATATATATATATTCGTTTCGTATCCATGGCATGATTATTTGATATTTACAAGAGGTTGGATTTTACTGTAAGTAAAATTTGGAGACTGATTTACAATGGGCCTTTACGGTTCATGAAAAGTGAAGGCACTGCCAGTCTAAGAATTTTATTTGGAAAGTAAAATAACCATGTGCCCGGTTGATGGGCCTAGTGTAAGTAAGATCAAATAATTTTTGGATTTATTTTATTCTATAGTATGTGGACCTACAAATACCCTAGTTAAAATAGTTTTGAGTAGTTCATCTAATTTATTGATGATATCTCGAGATAAAGATATATTCATATTATGCGACATAAATCTGAGGTCTTAAAGAAATTGAAGACCGTGACAGATAAGCATTTGAATAAATATATCAAGTCATTTGATATGGCGAAACTTTATGGGTATAAGTTATTGTACATTTTGATAAACTAAGGATTTGTCCTAGATATGTTTGTACCAAATTGAACCACAATAGAATATAATATAGCGACGAAAATAATTAATACTTATTGAAGAAGGTTTAATCTATAGTGATTTATTGAGTATTATTTATTTTTCTAATATATACATTTGAGACGGTTATTTATTTAAGAACTTAAGATCTTCTAAGTTAGTATCCAATGACTCTTGCCGAATTAAAGATTGTTTAAACGTACAATCGCTGTACTATTCTGAACTGGAGTCAGTTAGCATTTATGCTTCCGGAGAACACAATTGATAGAAGATAAGTTAGAAATAAATGTCTCTTGTATGGAATATTAAGAGAAAAATAATAGTGGTCCATTTTGATTCCTAGAGTTAAGAAAGCATTGATTTGTATCAATGTTGTATTCTTAAAGGAAGGTCATGTTTTGGACTACATAGCCTAATGACGAAGTTTTAAGGAAGTTTGACCGTCTTAATCTTCTAGTATACCCTAAATACGTTAAGAGTTTTGCTTGTGTTCTAGTATAGAAATTCCAATGCCACTTTCCAGTGGGAGGAATTTAAGTTACTAGTGTTACACTTTGGGTGATTTATCCTAGTGGGAGGATTCATAACGAAATCGTAAGATTGTATGTTTATAGAATGTTAGTGATAACAAGATTCTTGATAAACATATAGTTTCTTCCTAGAACTATGAATGAACGCCCATTTCTATAGATGCAAGAAATTGGCTTAGTGCTATAAGAATCCAAAATGGAAATGATTAGACAGAGAAAAGTGAATTTTTTTTAAAAGGTTAGGCTTAAAGTAAGAAGGTTCTGTCAGAAAGAAATGGATCGACTACGAGGAAACTTTCTAGCTAGTAGCCTCACTTTAGTCTATTTCAAATTTCTAAAATCTGTCAGTGCCATGTTTTAATTTGGTAGATGGATGTCAAGATTTCGTATCTCTTGACGAGTGCATTTCACGATGCAAATGAAATGGATTTTAGCTTTGTGTCATATGCATTGCAATGCAAACTTAATAAATTCATTTATGAATTTAAGCAAAGTGCGCATATTATGTGATATTTAGATTGATCATAGCATCAATGCTTTGATTTTGATTAGGAATCTAGATATATCACATTTTGTAACGGAAGCGTGGTGAAAGTCTTAAAAGACGTATTAGTTAATAATTTCCTTTTAGAAAATAATTTGGAAATTATTTAGGTAAGGGTATTGTTTTTTGAGTCAAATCAATATGGATAACTTGAGTGAAACTAGTTATGTCGTATGGATCATTTTATAGGATCTATGAAATAGGACATTAAGTTGTCACGGACAAGTTATATTGATTTAAATACTTGCCAAATTTAGCATGTACAAATTCCAAAAAAGAATTGTTTCTTTCAGGTATGGTGTCACTCTGTCGAGAAATTAGTGTCTTTGAACACATAATGCGATAGAGATGTTGAAGGCAGTTCTTATTGTGAAAGAAGCCTTACATATGCTATAGTAAACAATTAAATTCAAATCTTGCTTTGCATCTTGCATAGTTAGCAAATGTGAATTTATTTTGAGGCTAGTATGTTAGACTGCGGTAAAGTATATTCTTAAGTATTCAAAGATACAAGATTATATACTAGTTTACTAGGCGGATAGTCTTGGTACGACTCAATAATTAATGGTCGAGCATAGTAATTTTTCTATAGCATGCTATCACTGTGGGAGATTTATTTTCCTAAGGAAGTGAAAACGTATAGTGGGAGGATTATGCAATTTTGCGATTGCATATTCTGCTAGATATACAATGTGTGCTTTTACATCGGATGATAGCCCTATAGATATGTTCTATGGATGGGTTAGAGATGTTGAGCTGCGAGTCTTTGAGTCTAAGTGGGAGATTGTTAGGATAGTAGACTAAAAGTCTCGCTTTTAGCTTCATAATTTTATTATTGAATTAATAAAATAATTTATTATCATTTTATGAGAATCTGCACTAAGGTATTCAATGCATTTAATTGATTGTTTGTCAATTAATTAAAAGCATAAGTCTAATATTCTAATAGTATTCGAGATGGTGTGCTACGGTGCACATAAAGATCATTTCGAAAGTTCGTTTAGAATATAAAGATAAATGTTCACAATCTAGATGGAAATGGACTAAAAGATTGTAGCACAATATTTAAGTGATTGGTCTGGATCACAGTAAATAGAGAATAACTTTTGGAGTTATTGTTTTGACTTATTGTGCTAGCACACCGGGCATGTGTTGAACCGGACAAAGTGAAATAATTGTTTCATCACTGTTCAAAATGAAACTGTATTATTTCTAGTTGACAAAAAATTACTTACTCTCCTAATCCCTAGATAATTAACGTACATATTTAATTGATGATCTCTACTTTGATGTCACAATGGGAGAGATTCCTATATTGAGTCAAATGGCCCCCGGTGCGTTGGGTAGAGACATTAAGAATTAATAGGTGGAAATTAATTATCGAAAGGAATCCACATCTCTGAAATATGGGATTGATAATAACCCTTGAGTAGTTTATAAGATTTGTTTATGCCAAGCCCTGGTCAGGTGGATTTCGTATCCGGCACTCTCAAATAAGTTAAGCGGGTAAGACTCATGAAAAAAAAACCATTTAATTTATGTAGCAGTGAATAAATTATTTGGTGGTTATAAAATTTCTTAATGTGGGGAGAATCTAAGTAATGATCGACCGGAGCTCGAATGTAATATTTGAGAATATAAACGGGAGTTCAATAATTATTTGGTAGTGGAAAATAAATAATTATTTAATGATTAATTAAATGAATTCTTTTATGAGTTTGGATTTAATTAATTATTAATTGCCCGATTTATATTTTCTCCTTTAGTCCCTATTGTAGCCCAATGAATTTTCTAATTAATCCAGAAAATAAAGTTCAACTAATATTATATATTGGAATTAATATAGCCGAAAATTAAGTCTCCATTGGACTGCAATTTTCGACTATATAGAGTTATAGAAGGAGTGGGACTTGTTCCCATGTAATCCTCTCTATGTGTGACTCTAATTCCTTGTGCTATATATAATGGAGATTAGGTTGATGAGATAAAATAACTCCTAGACGCCTATTTCACGTTGGAGAGAAATATTTTTTCTCTTCTTCTTTTCTCTCTAAATTCTCGATTATAGGTTTAGATTTATTCAAGTACAAGTCCACCCTTGTAGAAGAATTATTAATCCGGGATATACAATAGAAGATTATAGGTTTTTAGAGCAAACTATAAATCCCGAATTTTCTGAGCAGTCCTGCGAAGAAATTCACCATAAATCAATCTTTTGTCCGATTCGCTCGAAATTCATACAGTAGCTTCCTAACCCTTAGATCTACAACCCGTCCGAAGGGTTTCTCGATCGGTTCAACGGTCGCGGAGATATCGGTGAAGGAAGAGGACTGGAAATTTCTGGACAGCTACCTTTACGAAGGTAGAAGGCTTGACGGATCTGCTCGCGAAAACTGTAAGTTGCTAGATAAGATTTATTCCGATTTAAACGAATCTAATCAAAGTATGTTAATAAAATTAAAACCGGCTAATCTAGAACCTCTTGCGAATTTTCATTGAATCCTGGGCTTCACATCCCAACAGAAGCTAGGGAGGAAGAGGAGCGGGCTCGAAGTCAGGCGCGTGAGGATGAACTTCGAAGCCAGTTGGAGATAGCGCGGTCCGATCTTGCTCAACGGACGGAAGAGCTTGCTCAAAGGATAGAGGAGCTTGCTCAGAGGACAGAGGAGCTCGAGGTTTTCCGAGGTGAGGCGAAGGCGTATAAGGATGATGTTCAGAAGTTGAACGAGTGTTATGACCAGCTCAAAGAGAAATACGAAGTTGAGAAGGCGACGGGGAGGAGGTTCCTCGCGACGTCAGGTGGTGCTGCTTATAAGGAGTCCATCGTGGAAGAAACCAAGCTTGGCTTCCGAGATAGTGTTGAGTGTGCTTCTATGATTGAGGAACATGCTTTGGCTGTGGTCTATAAGCCATTAGTTCGTGCCTGTCGCAAATACCTTCGCGAGGCGGGTGGTGTCAGTGAGAGGGTCATTCGTGGGATGGAAGCCGGCGTATCCGATGAAGAGGAGGATGAGGCAGATGTCAATGAGACGGGCACAGAGGTCGTGGATGCCATGGTTGCTGATGGCCGCACTGTAGGGGCGTCTTCCGCCCGTGGTGGGGGAGTTTAGACTTATTTGCTAGGACAGTTAGACCTTTTTTTTTGTTTTTTTAATTATTATTTGCTATGGATTTCTTAGTTTATTTTTATCGCTGATGTAGATGGATATGTCCTCTACTATTTCGTTTGAATTTCTTCAATATTTGACATTTGAAGTTTGATATCTTGAATTATTTATTTTGACATTGTCAAGAGTTTAATGCGTTGCTTATGTGTATTTACATTTAGCATTGCACGCGATGTACTTGAGGAGGGGATCAGTCTCCCAAGGTTTTTGTTAAGGGTCGTGCCCTTTGTTCGGACCGCTTGGGTCTTAAATATATTTGTCCATGGCCACGTTTTAAAAGTAACACCTCGTGAAACAAATAAAGAGACTTAGACAATCCAGCTGGCCAGGCTATATGGATTATCTAAATCTCGCTAAGTGTTTGTAGGGTTGTATTAAATTGAACTCATTATAATGGGTAATTTGTATGGATGTAATGGCACAAAGAGTAAAGCAAAAATTTTGATTTATTCAATGATAGCAAATGAGAATTGTTACAAGCCTATGTGAGGCGAAGGGAAATAAATTGCGAATGTCACAGGCCTACGTGAGGCGAAGGGAAATAACTATTGCAAAAGCAAATAAATTGACTGAATAAAAATTCTTGTAAGTGATTGTACTAAACTTGTTCCTCTTCCACGTCTTCCTTGTACTCGTTCGTTTTGCTGTGCTGGTGGTCGATTGAATTCCTTTGGCGTCTCTATGCAATTTCACGTACCCTACTACGGGGATTGTTTTTCTTCCTCGCACTCCGGGATATGAAATCAACTCGTGAGTTGCTGCGATTTGCTGCGTGATCATGCCTGTTAGATGGAATGATTTTATCACGTTAGTATGAATATTCAAGAGCATGTGTGTGATATATTTTAGTGGAAGTATTGTTACCCTTGGCGATGTGGTATGGAGTGTCTTCGCTCTTCGGGCCATTGATCGAGTAATATGCATCCCCTCGTAATTGGTTCTCAATCTGTAAGAAGATGATGAGATGTGATTATGAATTGCTGATGTAAGTAAAATTACTAGCCCCCTAGTTTAGGTGGGATGTTTACGCACCTCGTTATGGAGTAGAGACTACCCTCGTATGTAGGGATAGATTTGCAAGACGAGTGACGTGGAAGGTCGCGGAGCCTTCAGGGGTAGCGATTTGTAAGCAATTTTCGTATAAGAAAGGTATGGGTGGTAACTTCAACGGATCTTAAGTAAGGTAGATGTATACCTTAAGCGTAGAACCGTCTGAGGTTCCCTATATTCCAGGTTCTGGGTATAGGGTTCCGTCAGGGTTCTCGAGACGATATGCTCCAGTGTTGACCACTTTTGTGATTTTATATGGTCCTTCCCACTTTGGATCGAGCTTACCAATGGGGTGCGAGGCTTCTACTTTTCGGAGGACTAAATCTCCAACTTGAAAGGATCGAGGGCGGACTTTTGAGTTATAGGCTTTGGCCATTCGTGTTTTGTACATCTGTTGTCGGATGCATGCAATTTCTCGTAGCTCATCCACAAGGTCGAGGCTCCCTCGCATAGCTTCTTCATTGGCTGCGGGATCATAGTTGGTGATTCGCCATGATGGTTCGCCGATTTCGACGGGTGCAATAGCCTCTGTGCCGAAAGCTAGATTAAAAGGCGACTCTCTGGTTGCTACTCGTGGGGTTGTGTGATAAGCCCATAGGGCGCTAGGCAATTCTTCCACCCACTTCCCTTTGGCACTTCCAAGCCTTGTTTTAAGGTGTTGGAGAATGGTGCGATTCGTGACCTCCGTCTGGCCATTAGCTTGTGGATTGGCTATGGATGTGAAGAACTGTTAGATGTCCAAGCCGAGGCACCAATTCTTCACTTTGTCGCCGCAAAATTGGGTTCCATTATCTAAAATAGTGGAACGTGGGATCCCAAAGCGACACACAATGTTATTCCATAGGAATTGGATGACTTCTTCTTCTCGGATGCGTGCTAAGGGTTCAGCCTCCACCCATTTGGTGAAGTAATCCACGACTACAATGAGGAATTTGCGTCCTCCTGTGGCGGGCGGGAATGGTCCGACTAAATCCATTCCCCATTAGGCGAAGGGGATGAGGCTGTCAATCGGTTGCATCAATGCCGCTGGCAGGTGAGGAATATTGGCATGCTCTTGGCAGGGTTTACACTTCCATACTAACTTCTTTGCATCTTCGTGCATCGTTGGCCAGTAGTAGCCTTGTCTCAATAGTTTGAGAGCTAAGGTTCTCCCGCTCAAGTGATTTCCGCAGATACCTTCATGCACTTCTCGAAGTACGTAATTTGCTGTGGTTGGGCCGAGGCACTTGAGATAAGGGAATGAGAATCCTCGTTTGTACAGTTCTTCTCCCACTATTACTAGCGGCTCTCGTTTTTAACTTCCGTGCTTCGATGAGGTCAGTTGGGAGTTCTCCCATCTTGAGATACTTTATGATTGGAGTGAACCAACATGGTTTGTCCTCCTCGTTGTACTGTACTTCATTGATTGAGGTTATCTCCGGCTGAGGTGAGGTGAGGAGCGTCACCTTCCGACTTTCGATGCCTGCCATGGAGCTTCCAAGCCTAGCTAATTTGTCCGCATGAACGTTACAGGAGCGAGGTACTTGTTTAATTTCGTAGCTCTCGAACTTGGATAATAGAGTGTGTGTGAGAGCTAAGTATTTGGCCATGGTGTCCTCTTTGGCCTCGTAAGCTCTGAGTACTTGGTTGACGACGAGCTAAGAGTCGATTTGGATTAGGTGCTTACGCGCTCCGGCTGCTAGGGCGAGGCGGATTCCTGCTATCAGTGTTTCATACTCAGCGACGTTTTTTGAGGCCGTGAATTCGAATCGTTGAGCATATTCAAATTCGTCTCCGTCGGGGTTCGTTAGTACGATACCCGCTCCACCTCCGGTGGCTATGGAAGATCCATCAACGCTGACAGACCAAGTAGATAGGGAGGTGCTCTCTTCTACTGAGATCATTTCTACTAAAAAGTCAGCCAATACTTGCGCTTTGATAGCGGGGCGGGGTTTGAATTCTACCCCGTATTCACTTAGCTCTATTGCCCATTTTGCTAATCGCCCGGATGTCTCGGGACTCCTTAGTATCTGCTTCAGAGGATAATTGGTGAGAACCACCACTTGATGTGACTGGAAGTAAGGTCGAAGCTTCCGAGCTGCGTTGATGAGGGCGAGAGCGAGCTTCTCCATATTGGTATAGCGTTGCTCGGCTCCTTGGAGGGCGCGACTTATGTAGTATATGGGTTGGTGACCTTTTCCTCCATCTCGGATGAGGACTGCGCTGATGGCATCAACTGAGGTAGCCAAGTACAGTAGAAGGAGAGCCTTGACATGCTCCGGGCTGAGGTTTTGTAAGCAAGGGTGGTGATGCGAGATATGACTTCAACTCAATGAACGCTTTTTGACATGCTTCATCCCATTCGAACTTTTTTCCTCCCCTTAAAATCTTGAAGAATGGGAGAGCCTTGTCTACTGATCTAGAAATGAACCTATTCAGAGATGCCAAACAACCATTAAGTTGTTGGACTTTCTTGATAGATGTTGGTGGAGCCATTGAGGTGATTGCTTCGATTTTCGCGGGATTAGCTTCGATTCCCCGCTGTGAAATCATATATCCCAAAAATTTACCTCCCCGAACTCCGAACGAACATTTGAGGGGGTTGAGTTTCATCTTATATGTTCGTAAGGTGGTGAAACACTGATCCAAATCGGTTAAATGGTCTGAGTCCTTATGTCGTCGATGTACACCTCCATATTCTTGCCGATATGATCTGCGAACATTGCAATCACTAGACGTTGGTAAGTGGCTCCCGCGCTTTTTAACCCGAAAGGCATAACTTGATAACAGTAGATGCCTTGGTCTGTGATGAAACTGGCCCTCTCTTGGTCTTCCGGGGCGAGTAAGATTTGGTTATATCCTTGATATGCGTCAAGGAATCTGAGGAGCTCGCAACCTGAGGTCGAATCGATGAGTTGGTCGATTCTTGGTAGAGGAAAAAGGGTCTTTCGGGCAAGCTTTGTTGAGGTCAGTGAAGTCCACGCATAACCTCCACTTGCCACCGAGCTTGGGAACGAGTACTACGTTCGACAACCATTCAGGGTACTGAACTGGTCGTATATGACCTGCCTCTAGAAGCTTCGCCACTTCCGCCTTGATGTGTTTGTTGCGTTCGGGACCGAATGTCCGATTCCTTTGTTTGATCGGCTTCAACCTTTTGTCGACGTTGAGCCGATGTAGAGCTACCTGAGGGGGAATGCCTGACAAATCTTGAGATTTCCAAGCGAACACGTCTCCATTGTGTCGCAGGAATTTGATTAGTTGCTTCTCCATCTCTGGATCTAAGTCGGATCTGATGCATAAGAGTTTGGAATCATCTCCAGGTGTGAGCTCTATGAGCTTAAGCTCTTCGACGGCCGCTAGCTTGATGCTATCGTCAGGTACACTGATGAGGATTTCTCTATCGTCCTCAATGACCACGTTGACCCATTTCCGCTTGTCGGGTTTTTGGGTGTCGTCTCCCCTTCCGGACGGTTTAGGCTTCTTGGAAGGTTCTCGTAGGGCTCTTGCATAGCACTCTCGGGCGAGACGTCTATCTCCAAGTACTTCCCCCATTCCATAGGGAGTAGGGAATTTCCACTTCTGATGGTAGGAGGAGGGTACTGACTTGAATGTATGGATTGCTGGCCTCCTTAGGATGATGTTGTAGGGGGACGGCTTGTCGACGATGAGGAATTTGATTATCTTGGTGATTCGACAAGGGTTTTCCCCTAAAGAGATGGGCAGCTCCACTTCTCCCGTGGACAAAATGCCCTCTCCCGTGAATCCTTTTAGGGGCGTGGAGATGGGGCTAAACCGGGCATTATCTATGCCCAGCTGCTTGAAAGCGTGGAGGTACATGATGTCGGCTGAGCTCCCCCCGTCCATTAATATCTTCTTAACCAAGAAGTCGGCCACCGACGCTGTGATTACTAATGCATCGACATGATCTTCATCTGGACCTTCAAGGTCCGAAGAGTTGAAGACTATGTTATTATCAGTCTCCGTATCTGGTAGATAGACGCGGATGAAGAGGCATGCTCTTGATTCATACGTGCTGACCGAGCAAGGTTGCGTCTCGCATTTTGTGAATCGTCACCCGCCGGTCCTCCGGAGATAAATGCAATGACTCCCCGGGTGGGTTGATTATCATTGTTATCTTGTTCTCGCCGATGACCTCCCTCCTCTCTACTTTGTGGTTGATCTCGATTGTTATCTCGGCGTGGGAGGTCATCACGGCGCTTGTTTCGAGTCTTATCGATGTACTCGCCTAAGTGGCCCTGCTTGATCAGTCTTTCAATGGCTACCTTGAGTTGTGCACAGTCCTCGGTAGTATGTCCTCTATCCTTATGGAATCGACAGTAGCGATCCGACTTTTCTCGTTTCGCATTTGGCTGCATAGGACTTGGAGGTTCTGCTAAACCTCTTTGTTCTATCACATGAAGGATTTTAGTGAGACGAGTGTTTAGCGGAGTGAACCGATTGTATGAGGAAGATGATTGGCCTTGAGATGGGGGTGGTGGACGTCTATCATCTCGTCTTCTAACGTCCTGTCAATCATCTTCCCTCTTCCTCTTGGGAGGAGCATGGGTAGAAGCTTCCTCTATTCGCACGTATTTCTCAGCTCGGTTCAGCAACTCCTCTAGGTTGCCTGGAGGCCTTCCGGCGATAGATTCTTTGAATCTACCCGGCTTCAAGTTTTGTTGCATAATCCCAGAGAGCATGTCTTGCCCTACACTGGGGACTTCATGGACGGCTTCTACAAAATGCTTGATGTAGTTGCGGAGCGTTTCGTTATCTCTCTGTACTACAGAGAAAAAGTGGGCTGGGGTCTTGGCATACTGCTTGTTGATGGCGAATTGGTTAGTGAACCGTGTTGACGGCCGAGCGAAGGTGTCAATCGATCCCGTGGGTAGAGAGTTGAACCAATTCATAGCTCTCTTGGAGAGAGTGGTGCGGAACATTTTGCACATCGCAGCGTCCGTCGGGCCATACAAATCTGCCATGTCGTTGAATTTCTCTATGTGTTCTTGTGGATCGGTGGTCCCTTCAAATTGAGGTAACCCCGAGATCTTCACTCCTTGAGGTAATACCTCGTTGAGGATGTCGATGGTGAAAGGACTGCGTCTTACTGGGACGGTCATTCTTTCTCCAATTTGATTGTTCGGTTGAGGGAAGGGAATTTGGCGAGACATTCTGCTGTTTACTTCGCCTTCTCCCTCATTAAAGAGAGGGACTCTCTGTGGAGATGCATTCCCCCATGGGGGTGAGCGCTGATGTTGCTGTCTGGGTTGTGCCCCCTTGTGATTGGTGGATAGCTGCACTCGGGACCGCGGGTCCGAGGTGGAGGATGAGACACTTATTTGGTTATGGACTGGCGGTGATGCCACAGGTTGCATCACAGGTGGAGCTGGTGCTGCTATCGCATTGGGAGCGTTTGCTCCCATCGTAGCGATATATTGGGTCACGGCCTCGGTGGCGGCGCGAGTTGAGGCTTCTGCTATCATGCGTTGAAGCGCATCCTCGGTTATTTGAACCGTTCGAGGAGCAGGGAGTTGCGGATTGGCGAGTGGTGGGTCCCGAGGGGGGATCACCTGAACCTCGCGAGGCGGATCCACGGCACGTGGAGGAGGTGGCAAGCCAGAGCCTACACGGACTGGGAGGTTGTTAGTTGTGTGATTTTCTCTCCGAGCAGACGCCTCAGGAGGATCTTGTTGGCTACGTGATCCGGTTTGCATCGTTCCCACAGACGGCGCCAAAATGATGATGTTAATTACTTAGATCACCTGGGGTAGTGTAGAAAACGAGCTGGGAGAGCAAAGCGGATCAGCAGCTTGACAACTTGATGATCCTAAGGTCCCTGCGAAATGAGCATACGTGAACTAAGACGGGGGTTGATCCGGCGGAAACCCCTCCGATGCTCAAGTCAGATGTACGGATCGTAGAGATAGTAGAGAGAATAAAACTCTAGATTGTTGGTGAATAATAGGACTTACCTTAATAGATGAGTAAAACATCTATTTATATGTCGTTGATTGGGTTGGGCTTACTTTGTTGGGCCCAAGCCTTACTTTGAAGGTGCCTGGACTTTCGTGTAGTGGGCCCAATTATAGGTGATTGGGCTTTCGTGTGTTGGGCTTAATTATTAGATAAATTGGGGACCATTGGGTCGGCCCAATTAGGTATATCATTAAGCCCCCAACTCTCGATTCTGCTGTTTATATCACACGCACCTTGATGTGTTCGATACACATTTTATACGACTTGTCTTTCGATTTAAAGATATGTCAAATAGGTTGCAAATATTGTCGCTCGTGCTTGCGTTTATTTTTTATATATTGTCTAACGTGTGAAAATACATTGGTACTTAAGGGAGACAAAAATATTAGTCTATCTTGTGATATGTTGCATGTTCGATTTTGATGACCTTCTCGTAAAGCAAAACGATAAACCTCGATTGTGAAATCATTTGAAGTTTCTACTCTTCCCAAGAATTTGATTCTTCGTTATAATATTGCAAATATTTGAACCTTATTTTGAAGTACATTTCTTTAGATGTCAATTTTTTTTCTGGGAAAATTACAGTTTTCATCCTTCAAGTTCGCATTGATTTCACAGCTGGTCCCTATGTTCACAAAAAACACATTTGGTCCCTCATGTTTCAATAATTTAATACTTTCGGTCATTTCCGTCAATTTACCGTTAGTCTGTCCGTTAAGACAGTGGTGGGCACACGCATGATTCCATAAGTAACAATGGAAAATTGATGGGAATGACTAAAAATGTTGAATTTCTAAAATATAAGGGACCAAATTTGCTTTTTGTGAACATGAGTGACCAAATATGAAATCGATGCAAAATTGAAGGACGGAAACTGTATTTTTCCTTTTTTTCAACGTGTCCGGTTTTTGGAATTGATATGTAGCATTTTCCTAGGTTGTACGTATAATTCTTGGAAACAAATCGATACCCTGCAATGAAAATCGCAAAATACATATTTGGGCATGTTAAATGAAAGGCTACCAAACAAGTTTTTTTTGTTTGTGTCGTTAAATGTTTACAAATGCTGCAAAAATTTAAGCATCCATGTAGGCAGCTCGATGTTAAGGTTATCAAACATTGACACAAAATGAATAAGTGGTATAGTATAAGGACGAAAAATATAATTATTCCAATTGATATGTATATATTGTGTTCAAATTGATGAAGATGGCCAAATCATTACTGCATTAGTATGTTTGATTTTATTTTTCTTTTTTTCTTTTCTTGGATCAATAGGCATTAATATGGTCACTTATAACTCAAACCAGAGTTACAAGAGTAAAATTACTAGTCAATTAATTATACATTGCTTTGTTGGCACTACACTAACCTAATGCATTCAAATGCAGTTGTATCATTAGAAATGGGGACTAGAACTGTAAGAAGATCTCCAAGGAATTGTATAAGTTTACAAATTGTTTGGTTCCTAAATTTTCTGGCTATGCCTTTGTATACTTAGCCACAATTTTATTCTCAATTTATTCTCTTAAACATCAATATATATATATATATATATATATATATATATATATATATATATATATATATATATATATATATATATATATATATATATTGAGAGAGAGAGAGTGAGTAGACACACACATTTTTTAAGGAGCGGTTAGTTAAACATCCCTGAACACTAAGAGTTTGTTAAACATCCTTGAGGAGTGATGCCATTTCAAATCAAGACGGTCGTATTTTCACATTTATTACTCGGACAACTTAATTAGAGGGCTTATACTGAAAATAAACATTTTAGCCTGACAATACATTATTTTCATCCACCCCATCGATCCTCAAAACAACATTCGCTCCCCGACATTTTTTCCACTCCTCGGTCTCTCCCTACCAGTCTCGTATCGCCGACCGTCTAATTTCCGCCAACCACGCACTATAAAAGGTTTTTCTCATCGGTCTAAATCCCCATTTTCAATCTAAGATGCATATTTTCAGTCTAAATTTTCCAATTAATTTGTCTATTTTCAGTGTAGGTTTTTTATTTTCATTATAAGCTCTTCATCTAAGCAGTCTATTTTGATCAGTTTAATCGATCAACAAATAAATATTTATTTTTTATTTTTAAGTTCTCTTTTATTATTTGTCTTAAAAAATAAAAAATATATATGTTTTTCAAATTTGTTTCACTTTTATTTTTAAATTTTATTAATTTAGTATTTCTTAAGTTAATGAAATTTGGCATTGTAAAAGAGAGGAGAAATTAGAAGAACAATTTTGTTATTAATGTATTGTATCAAGGCACAATTGTTTAATGAATTGTTTTATCAAGGCACAATTTTCAAAATAACTTTTCCGGGTCAACCTGAAAATTAAAAAAATATTGAGTTAATCAAACATCAAATTAAACTTTATTGTGTATTTAATTTGAGTTAATCTTCCAACCAAACTAGGTTGTAAGGGATTTTTCTTTAGGATTAAATACAAACTGCACCTCTGTAATATATCAGTGTCGCATATACCTCACTATACTACAAAATGCGACAAAATATGGCAACTCCACTTAACGGTCAACCCTCAAATATCTAACACCGTTAGTTTATGTAGCTTAATTACCCTTTTACCCTTACATTTGTATGATATAAATAAATATATTTTGACTTTATTATTTGGCCAATTTTTACTTTATTACTTAACATTTCGGTGGCATTGACAAGTGGTTCTAGAAAAATATGCCTTGTAATGGTTGGACGTAAAAAATGAAATGCATGAATTTTGAGAATTAGAACTACGGGAAACATTTTAAATCGAGAATTTTTAGGATGAAAGTTCAATTTTTTTTTCTTTTCAGAATTTTAAAAAGAATTTAAATTTTTTATCAAAAAAAAAATCATGAATTTTGGGTGATATTTTTATTCTGGGAACATAATTGCAAAATTTCATAAATTTAAAAGGAAAGTATAAATAATTTTCAGAAAATATTTTTTTCTTTTTAGAAAAGCTGGGTGAAATTTTTAGGTTGTGGAAAATAAAATTAGGGAAGAAACATGAAAAAAAAATGAGTACACGAGAGAAAGAAATAGGCACATTTTTTATACACAATATATGGGTATTTTCGTCTGAACTTGTCTAACATCTAATGCAATGGTCGATTAACTATGAAAATATACAGATTCTTTATATAGTTTAACAGCAGGGGCCACTTTATCGCAGTTTATAATACATCGGGTATATGCGACAGTAATGATAGTATAGGGGTGCAATTTATATTTAGGGATAATTAGCAAGAACCCCATCATCTAGGAAAATGAGTTAAGGAAACACCCCCTCCTAAAAATAATTAGAGAAAACCCCCTTATCTAATATCCCACTCAAATATTATTTTAATAATTCCCAAACCACCCTTATGAATATTAAATCACATTTTCATGTTTTAAAACCCTAACTCATTTCATTTGCCGTTATCTCTTCTTCTTTTCTCGTTCTTCTCTCTTCTCCTTTTCTCGTCTTCTATCTTCTCTCTTCTCTCTTCTCTTCTCGACTAGAATTTGAAGGAAAAAAAAGAGGTTGCCGACGGTGGTGGTGGTGGTGGAGAGTGTTTGTCACCGCCTCTCGCCGCCGCGTGAAGGGTGGTGACGGATCTGTAGTTGGCGCGCGGCGGTGTTTTCCACCAACGACGTTAGAGCTGATGACGTTGACGGCTATGAGGATGAGGCATAAGGAAATCACTGTTGCAATTGATGTTGGTGAAGGTATTTGCTTGTTTTTTTTTTCTTTTTTTTTTTAATTATTTTTAGTGTTGGTTTTGTTATGTGTTCAGAATTTTTTTATGGGGTGACCAACAATGATTGACAAATGCCTTGAATCGTTTATGTTTTTTTTTTTTTTTGGACATTGAAATGCTAATTTGTGTTTTTTTGTATGAATTATTTATTTTATTCTTGTTAGGGATTGGTGGAATAGTGTGTTGTGGCGGCGGTGTGGTGACGATGGGGAGACTGATTTAGGGTTTTTTAGTGGATCGGGCGGAGGACGGCGCGTGTAGAGAATTTCGCGCATGCTGAAATGTTAATCGACTATGTACATGTTCAAAGTCGATTAAACTAATCGACTATGCTCTGGTAGTCGATTAAGGTTGATCGACTCCAATTTTTTTGAATTTTTTGGTTATTGATTCCAATTCTATAAATCATTTATAATGTTTGTATATTTTTTGTTTTTGTAATTTATAGTTGATTTTGTATTTTTTGGCAGTTGTGATTTGTTACTTTTAGTAGCAGATTCTTAATCGACTATGCATCACATCATAGTCGATTAATATGCTTCATTGACTCCAATTTTAAAAAAAAAAAATTGAATTTTTTGTTTGTTGATTCCAATTGTATAAATCAATTATAATGTTTGTATATTGGTTGTTTTTGTAAAATATAGTTGAGTTTGCATTTTTGTAGTTGTGATTTGTAATTTTTAGTAGTCGATTCCTTAATTGACTATAGTTCATCATAGTCGATTAACATACCTGATGGAGAAAAAAAGTTACAAAACGAAAAAAAAATTGAAAAAATTTTAAAAAATCAAAAAAATTAAAAACAAATTAATTAAAAAAAATAAAAAATAATTAAATAATATTATTATTAATAATAATAATAATAATAATAATAATAATAATAATAATAATAATAATAATAATAATAATAATAATAATAATAATAATAATAATAATAATAATAATAATAATAATAATAATAATAATAATAATAATAATAATAATAATAATAATAATAATAATAATAATAATAATAATAATAATAATAATAATAATAATAATAATAATAATAATAATAATAATAATAATAATAATAATAATAATAATAATAATAATAATAATAATAATAAGAATAATAATAATAATAATAATAATAATAATAATGATAATAATAATAATAATAATAATAATAATAATAATAATAATAATAATAATAATAATAATAATAATAATAGATGCGGAGGTTGAGGGGGGTTAGTGTTACCGAAATCATCGCCACCTCCATTTATCAACGGAAAATACCTCAACTTGTGGCGGAACAATTAAACCGAAATCATCGCCGAGGTTCTTGTAAATATTAACTATCCTCACAACCTTAATGCAGGCATGACTAGCAACTCCAAAACCTAGTGCAACACAGTGACCTTCTTTTGGATTGATATTGGGGAGCGGTAAATGTAGATGGTTTCTAACGCATGGGTTCCATATAGTAATATGGCGGTGTTCAAGATTCCTGCCGGTCTCGTCGGATAAGCACACAAGCCCATCGCAATAACCCACTACTCTGGAATACTCGATCGGGAATTCGAATGGAGCTTCGAGTACCATTGAAGAATTGATACCAAAACCTCCATTTTCAGATACTTTCAGCAATGAAAACTGATCGAGCTTGTTGTCGAGACCGTAGCGCGTGAGGAGTAGGGTTTGATTCTTACTGTTGGTTGAGAGGTGAAATGCGATGGAGGCGGCGCTGGTGATAATCGACCACCATGATTTCGAAACGGCGGTGAATCGGATTAGGGTTTTAACTGGCAATTTAACGAGGATTTCGGAGAGGAGCTCCGTCGGAAAGTAGTTCGACATAGCTCAGTGGTGAAAACCGGCGGGAGAGATTTGGGGGAAAATTGGCTGACCTAAATCCCTAACCCGCATCCCCATTTGATTTTAGGATAAATTACCAAAGCGTCCTCAACTAAATTCAAATTACCAAAAAAATCCTCACGTATTCATAACTATTAAAAAAAACCTCCTCTCAAAGTTGGTCATATTTTGTTATCAAGTTATTTGAAAATCTACAAATATTTGAAAATTATATTATCCTACAAAATTTTTTACCAATTACAATAATAGATCCATTAATCAAAAATTTGGTGATCAAAGTTGTTTTTATTTTATTTTGTAAGAAAATATAGTTTTTTCAGCAACTCGTGTGATTTTTATTTTTTTCTCGCACTTTGTACGCTCGAAATTATGTTGGATACGGAATAAAATAAAATTTTACTTTGTTATTTTCCACCATGTAAAGAAAACAACAATAAAATATAGTTGCCCTTGTTAAGTTAAATATTCAATTAAGGTGTATGGTGACTGATTTATTGTGTTTTGAGGGTGCAAAGGGCTATTAAATTTTTTCAAGGGTGCAAAGTACCAAAATGCTCGACTTTAAGGGTATAAAGTGGGATTAAGCCAAAAACGTGTAAGGTTTATTTTACCCTTAAGTTAAATACAAATAAAAAATAATAAATCATAAATCTTAGAAACCCTCTGAAGTATGATCTAATTACCGAAAAAAATAGCTCATGTATTTGATACGCGTAAAACCTACGTATGAAAAACCGCAAGTGTACAGTGTCGCGTTTTGTAGAATAGTGAATTCCAGATATCGATCCACAGGGAATTAAGTTCCTAAATCTACCAAGTACCGTAATTATACTATCCTAAACTTTATCTAGACGATCAAGAATGGATGGGAGAAATGAAACTAAAAGGAAACAATAAATAAAAACAACGGTCCGCCAGGACAAGCAAGGAATTCCGACGTGTGATGGCTTCTAGGGTAAAATCCACCAGTGTACTATCGATAAAGATCTACAAATCCGAATCTAATGTCAATTCTATGTTCGCTAACCCAGACACTAAAATACCCTAACCCCCGTCTCCAGTGTAGTTAGAGTCTACCCACAGGTCCGACGTCTCCGTTCAGAACCTGATATTAAGAGAGCATTTAGGTCAAGTCCTTAAGGGCTACCCGAGGTGCATCACGTCTCCGTTTCCACAACCCGAGCTATGTTTTCCTAAAATCAAACGAGAAATCCTCTCTCGAGTTCATTCCCATTTACAATCAATTCAACTGTTGGCCAAACAATCGAAAGCATTTAATACAGGAAAACATAAACAGAATCAAAGAACGACAAATAGATCACAGATCTGGAAATCAAAATCAATATATACAAGGTTTCATTTCCCTAAAAGAAAATGCTTAGTTCATTACAAACATAGCATCAAAATGAAGAGCACGAGAAATCATAAACTAAACGTAAAGAAAAAGCTTATGAAAAACCCGAGTCGAAACCCTCGTCGAAGCTTCCCGCGAAGAACTGGCGAGAACCGAAGAGAAACCCGAAGAAAAAGTCGAAGAGTATCGAAGATCGAGTCGAAGAATGAGGCTTGCTTCTATTTATAGTAAGTCAAAGCTTCTTGAGGAAGCTTTGCCTTTTTAGATATTTTTTTACACATCCCGAGGCCATATCGCGATATGGGCATCAGTATCGGGCGATATGGTAAAATTGCAAGCTCTCTGTTTCGTTTCTCCCCATATCGCGATACAGGATGGCATATCGCGCGATATGGCAAAAATGCAAGCTCTCTGTTTCATTTCTCCCCATATCGCGATACAGGATGGCAATATCGCGATATGGTGACTGTCTGAACTTTAAACTCCGTGTTGACCATTTTTCAGGCCGAATTCGACAAAAGTGCATTTCACAAAAGTTGTAGCCCTTGCACTTGGCTTTCTAACTCCACTTGAATCAGCTCAATCGGAGGTCATATGAGAGAGTTATGCATGAAATACCGAACGCTGCCATTGTCCGCTAAAATGCAACTTTGCACTTGTTTGGTTTGATTCTCGGCTTCGCTTCCAAAATCGTTTCGAATCGGCAAAAATAGCTAACAAAACCTGAAAATATAAATAAAACAAGAAACACATAATATAAACAAATAAAGCCGAAAACTCGTACGAACGAAGACCAAAACTTGAAGAATTGATAAGTGAAAATCATGCAAAATGAACACTTATCACACCCTCAAACTTAGATCTTTACTCGTCCCGAGTAAATCAAAACGAAACAAAAACAAAAAGGAAATAAAAACACCAAACTAAAACTAGGCCACTAACGTAGGGAAACACGATTGCATTTAGCGTATGCAACAAGCCATTGAACCCCTGGGTACCCCCAAAGGACGAGTTGTGTCTCGTGAGGGTTTTCAGACAACACACCCACAAAGTTGCCGGATTGGTCAAAGCATTGCAATTAATTCCAAAGATAAAACGAGCTAGATAACTTAAAATCTTAGAATGGCATACGGCTTAAGGTATTCGACTTTCCTACCGACGCAATTAGTTGTTTCTACACCAAAATGAAAGATAGACTCAAGAATCCGTAATTAAACAATAAACACAATCATCGAGGTTTTTGAGTAGAAATGTGGATGAAAAGTAAGTTTTGATTCTGAAATTCAGAAACTCGAGTTGGGCATAAGTAAGGTCTATTTATTCAATAGAAAAAAGATGACAACAACAATTTTTTTGGTGATTTTCATCACAACTTTTTCTTTTTTTCTTTTTTTCATTTTTTTTTAACGGGCATAATCGTGACTCGTGCAAGGCTCGACACCACTGTGTTATCTCCCTGACCCATGTATCGAACTTTAGTCCAAGAAACCCCCAAGCTTGACAACTCGAGAGACTTAGGCGACGAGGTGCACCCAACGGGTTAAGCTCGAGTCAGAAAGGCGGGGAAATCAGAGCGTGAATCACAACAACACCACATATTATTATTTTTCTCTTTATCTTTTTTTTTTTTTTTTTTTAATAGACAAAATAACATAAAATAAAAACGTAAAGACCATTGATAGAACTTTTCGCCAACAACTGGAAATTGTGAACACATAATTCAATTCTAACTCGCCCCCCAAACCTCAGACTATTATACCCCTCAGAAAAGTGCACTCAAGCTTAATCGGAAAGGATTCGAAAGGCTATCCACACAAGTTGCAAAAACGCAGTCGGAAGGTACATCTATAATTAGCCGGTTATCCATAATTTCAATTTTAAAATCAACTAGCCCATCTACTAATTCATTAATTGTTTTGCTTCAATAGAATCCGGAAATGCAACTTACACTCGATCCTATATGAAATGCATGTGACAAACATAACACAATTACGAAAATCAAAATACATAAATGAAACTAAATTATATGATATGCATGCAAAAGACCAAATCAAAATAAGCTAAACTCACCCCCAAACTTAAATCATGCATTGCCCTCAATGCCAAAAATAAAAGAAAGGAGAAAGAAATACGCCCTGAACAGTCGTGTCGCAGATTGATCAGTGTTCTACGGTTGCGAAAGTGTTCTTTGGTTGCACGGGGTGCCGTGAATTTTGGCACCGATGGCGAATTGCCGGAATTGTCTAGACTTCCCGACCTCTTACTCTTCTTTCCTTGGGGACGAGATACCGGCAAAAATCAAGAAAAATGGGTGAAATCTAGCTTTAATAAAGAAAAAAAAATGCAAAAATGACAAAAACAAAAAATAACAAAATGACGAGAAATAAATAATGGGTTGCCTCCCATTCAGCGCCTGTTTTACTGTCGACGGCTCGACACGTTTTGGACGGATTATGTCCAATCCAAAACCTTGTAGATTGCGCATCCATCCGTCAGTCTTGATACATACTTTGCAATCATATCATGGACTAGATTGCAATCACGTAGTGCCCATCCCATCCCATGGAACTTCTCTTTTGCTTTGGAAATCAGTCGGTAGGAGACTAGAATGGGTTGCTTGCCTACCGATCTCTCAAACTCGTATACAAGATATTCGAGCTTTGGAGTAAGCTCTACCTCGAATTTGATACTCATCTCCTCGGTCACAATCAAATCCGAAGTTACAATGTGGATAGGATTTTGTTCGTCAAGTTCCTCTACCATCATCTTCATCTCACTCTCATCACACGCAAAAGTATCTACAGAACTGGGATGAATAATTCCCTCAAGGTGCTCAACCTCATCGTTCATACGAAAATCTGTAAATACCTCGTTGTCTTCATAAAGGATGGTCAGATGTGGTTTATGAATGTGACATCTCTGAAAATTTTTGAAAATATTTGCCAGAAACTGGAGTTCGTCTTGTAAATAGCACAAGTGCTCATTTGTCAGTGCAAATCCATTTTCTGGGTTCAACCTTCGATGTCTTTCAATATCCTCCAACTCTTGTTGAATGTAATCAGCTCTGGATTGAATCTTGCAAAGAGAGAGATCATAAATCGAGGCCATTGATGTATACAAATCTGCTATAAAAATAATAAAAAAAAAATCAAAAGAAAAAAAAATGTCTAAAGTAAAGTAAGGATAGTTGGTAACGATATTAGTAAATTCAAGATTAACTAATTCCCCGGCAACGGCGCCAAAAACTTGATACGCGTAAAACCTACGTATGAAAAACCGCAAGTGTACAGTATCGCGTTTTGCAGAATAGTGAATTCCGGATATCGATCCACAGGGAATTAAGTTCCTAAATCTACCAAGTACCGTAATTATACTATCCTAAACTTTATCTAGACGATCAAGAATGGATGGGAGAAATGAAACTAAAAGGAAACAATAAATAAAAACAACGGTCCGCCAGGACAAGCAAGGAATTCCGACGTGTGATGGCTTCTAGGGTAAAATCCACCAGTGTACTATCGATAAAGATCTACAAATCCGAATCTAATGTCAATTCTATGTTCGCTAACCCAGACACTAAAATACCCTAACCCCCGTCTCCAGTGTAGTTAGAGTCTACCCACAGGTCCGACGTCTCCGTTCAGAACCTGATATTAAGAGAGCATTTAGGTCAAGTCCTTAAGGGCTACCCGAGGTGCATCACGTCTCCGTTTCCACAACCCGAGCTATGTTTTCCTAAAATCAAACGAGAAATCCTCTCTCGAGTTCATTCCCATTTACAATCAATTCAACTGTTGGCCAAACAATCGAAAGCATTTAATACAGGAAAACATAAACAGAATCAAAGAACGACAAATAGATCACAGATCTGGAAATCAAAATCAATATATACAAGGTTTCATTTCCCTAAAAGAAAATGCTTAGTTCATTACAAACATAGCATCAAAATGAAGAGCACGAGAAATCAGAAACTAAACGTAAAGAAAAAGCTTATGAAAAACCCGAGTCGAAACCCTCGTCGAAGCTTCCCGCGAAGAACTGGCGAGAACCGAAGAGAAACCCGAAGAAAAAGTCGAAGAGTATCGAAGATCGAGTCGAAGAATGAGGCTTGCTTCTATTTATAGTAAGTCAAAGCTTCTAAAGGAAGCTTTGCCTTTTTAGATATTTTTTTACACATCCCGAGGCCATATCGCGATATGGGCATCAGTATCGGGCGATATGGTAAAATTGCAAGCTCTCTGTTTCGTTTCTCCCCATATCGCGATACAGGATGGCATATCGCGCGATATGGCAAAAATGCAAGCTCTCTGTTTCATTTCTCCCCATATCGCGATACAGGATGGCAATATCGCGATATGGTGACTGTCTGAACTTTAAACTCCGTGTTGACCATTTTTCAGGCCGAATTCGACAAAAGTGCATTTCACAAAAGTTGTAGCCCTTGCACTTGGCTTTCTAACTCCACTTGAATCAGCTCAATCGGAGGTCATATGAGAGAGTTATGGATCAAATACCGAACGCTGCCATTGTCCGCTAAAATGCAACTTTGCACTTGTTTGGTTTGATTCTCGGCTTCGCTTCCAAAATCGTTTCGAATCGGCAAAAATAGCTAACAAAACCTGAAAATATAAATAAAACAAGAAACGCATAATATAAACAAATAAAGCCGAAAACTCGTACGAACGAAGACCAAAACTTGAAGAATTGATAAGTGAAAATCATGCAAAATGAACACTTATCAGTATTCATAATTAATAAAAGGGTAAAATTCATTGTGTACCCCTGTACTATGAGAAATGTATCGTTTACCCCTGATGTATGGAAAACATCAAATAGCCCCCTACTTTTGATAGTCAATGATCAAACTTTTAACAGTGTTAAATTTAAGTGTGCAATTACTATTTTACCCTGTTTTACACGCCTTAGAGAATTCTTAAAATTTCTACCTCTCTTCGATTTTGCCAGAAAACAACACCTAAAAGATTCATATAATTCTCAACATTTTTGTGAAATATAATTTGTTGAAAAAACCTTGTATAAGCATACTCGAAGGACGCTTACCCTAGAATTTTGGTTTTAGGTTTTCTTTTCTTTCCCAATTACGGGATTAAATTTGGGTGAACTGGGTTTTTTGGGGGGTTCTTTAACCCGGTGACCTTAGAGGATAAAGGACACGATTTTAACTAAAAATAAGTTGTATTTTGTGGATTATTGACAGTTTTCAGAACTCGTTCAAAATAGAGAATTTTGTCGATTTTAGTGTTGTTTGATTTTAGGGGTTTATGTTTAATTTCAAACAACAGATGTAAGTTTTTGCATTGCTATATAAATAGCAAACGTAATATCTTGTTTGAATTCTCAACTTTATTCATTTTTTTAGTGCCATAGTAATAGATTTCTCAACCTGTATGACATTTTTGTTGGGTTTCGGGCACGTGTACGCAGCGGAAAACAAAAATTTAATGTGATTTAAACGACTTTAAAGCACACAAGCACATGCCCGACAAATTAAAATCAATTAATTGCGTACCTTTGCGCTTCCAGCGAAATTAAAAACAACATACATGCTAAATAATTTAACCGAATTTAAATCAATTAACATGCTCGCGTTTAAACCAAATAACATGCTTGCAACGATTAAAACGATTACACATAATCACATAAAATCATACGAAAGCAAACATGAAAATATAGTTTAAACATAA
Organism: Erythranthe guttata; assembly: GCF_056151865.1. Taxonomy (NCBI): domain Eukaryota; kingdom Viridiplantae; phylum Streptophyta; class Magnoliopsida; order Lamiales; family Phrymaceae; genus Erythranthe; species Erythranthe guttata. The sequence goes on along the minus strand of NC_142545.1, from coordinate 2,507,358 downwards.
ACGAATCGAAACAAGGGATTCGTGTGTTTACCTCTTGAAGCGTGAGGTAGGAGCGCTTGGCAAGTCGAGATTGCTACGGAAACCAATCCGTACAATCGGGGCAGCAGCGGCGAGACGGCACGGCGGCGCGTGTATCTCACGCGCGGTCTTCGGGGCGGCGCGTGGGTCGCGTGCGTCGTCGGATTGAGGGCTGCTCCTCGATTCTTCGATCTTCCTCCTCTCGGATTTCACCTCGTATACTTCGATCTACTAAGACGTGGCACTAGACACGAAGTAGTTAGAATAAAACGGAAGAAACGAAAAGAGGAAAAGATTACCGAAAGGGATCGGCCAACGGATGGCCGATTCCGGCGATTCTCCGGCGACGGCGGCGCAGTGGCCGAGGAGAGAGGGCCGAGAGAGAGAGGGTGTGAGCGGCTAGGGTTAGGGTTTTTGTTGTGTTTGTGCAAGGCCTATAAATCAAGTATTTATAGTCCCTTGCATAAAACCCTAACGGGCTTAAGTTGGACCGGGCCCAACAGCTTAAGTCCGTTAGTACTTTTACTTGCTCGTCTCTCTTAATTCAATGACCGAAAAATTGCAACGATTACATTTTCGGAATCATTATAAAGTCCTCGTCATTACGAGTGACAACTCTCAATTTCCAACTTTCCAAAAGTGGAAACCCTAGTTCAGTGCACTTTCTAAATTTGGAAACTTCCCGATTTAGAAAGTTCACTAACACGTTCGCCTATTCTTTTCCTTTTCTTATTCTCATTCGTAATTCCAAATTACGAATGTTGGACTCAATCGTATTGACTTCCAACTATGCAAAGATAAACTATTTTATCTCTGACCGTTTATTCAAAGATCTCATGTGCACGAGCAGTGTGACCCTCGATGGTTCAGGTGTAAGCTAGCCGTGGGCCCACAACTCTTTGTGGTCAAAACTCGTTCCTTAGAGTTACGATTAAGATGAAGCTCGTTTCACCTTAATCACCCAACGAATCAAGATTGGCGTCTAGCAACTACGCGTCATGATTCCCTAGATACAAATGAAGTGCCTGCAAGAACCTTCAGATATAGTTAACGTACAGTACGGTCCCTTCGATTCATATGTCCCGATCGAACTAGAGGCATTGGTTCATCGAGACCTCTTTATATGTTCGATGACGGTGCGATCGTTCCAAGTGTTGTAATCGTCACGTGCATGACTTAGAGAATCGAATTCTCTAATCATCACTTAGTCAGCTCTGGCCAGAGACTTAGAATGATTACAAACTTTCAGAACACACAGGACATCCAAGACTATTCTAGCGATCGAATCCCCGACTACAATGCACAGACCTCCCACTAGATTTCGGACTGCACGAACACTGGCCCTTGGGATGGTCCTCGGTGGAACTCAGGGACAGGTCACGATACAGCTGGTCCTCTAGTGAAGTCACGGTAATGTCTAGGTCATAAGGACTAATGGTGTACAACTATACCATAGATATCTCTACTCGATTATTGGGAACCACTTAGAGATTTCTAGGGTGAGGGAGTTCAGTGAACTCGTCAACTTACGAGCACCCACTTATGCATGCCGATATCACAATACCGTTTACTGATGAGATGCAGTACACATACACTAAGTGCTAGTCTTAATGGGAAAGGCCGATATCCTCATTAGTGGCGTAACCCTTCGACTAGGAACATGTTTAACAGTTATAATACTTAAGTAAATATCTCACGATCCTAACGATCAATTACTAGTACTTGTAATAACTGTAAGGACTATATCTATGCTTGTGACAAAGGGACAAAGATATAGAATGCCAATGTGTTTTATCATTAATACGAATAAAGGTTCGTTTATTACAATAATAAATACGAAAGACCACAGCCACAGGTTGGCTTGTTGGTCACCTACTCTAACAATTTTATGCTTGACTTAAATGAATTTTTTATTTTCTTTTGCAGAGTGCATATTTTCTCCAACTCAGATAAAAAAAAGATATTCTTATGCAAAGTCTGTAAATCTTTGTTTTTAGTTTGCGGTTCATTAGAGTATTATAGTATTATTTTGAGTTAGCATTTCTTTTATATTTTAGGGGTTTTCACTTTTTTTTTTTTACATTATAAATGGACAAATTTAGGGGGAAAAATTAAACGAAATGAAGAATTCAAGAATAAAAGAAAAAATGGGTGAAAAGAGTGAAAAAAAAATGTTGAGAAGATTAAAAAAAAAGGCTGAATAAGTGGGAAATCGGGTCAAAAAATGGCTAAAACTAGACAATCTATATGTAGAGATTACTGGGGGTAATTTCGTCAATAAAAAGCCAACGGATCTTTATAACGGTTGGTCAAAGATTTGACTAACGGATTCGAGAAAAAAGTTAATGGCAGGGGGGTATTTGATGTTTTCCATACATGAGGGGGATATACGATACCTTTCACATAGTATAGGGGTGCAAAATGAATTTTACCCTTTTAAATGATAAATATTACAACAAAACTCCTCATAAATAATACTCCCTCCGTCCCAATTTAAATGACGTTTTGGGTTGTTGCACACATATTAAGAAAATCAATAAATGTGTATAGATTATAGTGAAAAGCATAGCAAAATACTAATATATCCTTGACATTAATTGTTTTACTATGAGTGATAAAGGGTAAAATTGAAAATAATGCAATTAATGATGCATTGAAAATCTAAAATGACAAATAATTTGGGACAAAAAAAACTCTCTAAAAAGACATATAATATGGGACAGAGGGAGTATCTAGAACAAAAAAATCATATTTTATTTCAACTACACCCCTCATGAAACAATACTATAACAATTACCCCCAAGGGAAAATCCGCATTTGTTGAGGGATACTCCAGGAAATCACCAAGTCAAGACTCAAAGTGCACACAATCAAATTCCAGCCCTCTTACACTACCTACATTTTGTTCTATTTTCTACTCTCTTTTTTTTTCTTTTTAATAAATTATTTTTTTTACTTTATTTACTAAAAGCACAATCAACTACAAATTACAGTAATCAACTACAAAATTTAATATATAATCAATTATCTTTTATTAGATAATCAGCTATAATTTTAAGGTACATACAATTCAAAACAACTATCTATTATAACAAAAAGACTACAAAAATCATAATCAAACAGCTATTTTTTAATTATAATAAAAACGACGATACAAAAATTATAATTCGAGGCGGGGGGCTTGATAGTTTACTTATCACAGAGGTTTTTTTTGCTATATATATATATATATATATATATATATATATATATATATATATATATATATATATATATATATATATATATATATATATATATAGGGTAAATTACACCCACACCCCTGAGGTATGCTTAAATAATTTTAAGGTCCCCGTGGTATCGATAATTACACTCACCCCCTTGAAACGTAGTTATAAACTCTAATGGGATAATGCATTGGATACGTTATTACGATAGAGTTCTAACGGACTATTGGTTTCAGGAACTGGTGCAGACAACAAAGAGTTATGGGTGATTTAAGAAATATTGAGGGAGCCATGTCACCCCATAACTCTATGTTATCTCCATCACTAGCTAAAAGTAATAGTCCATTAGAACCCTATCGGAATAATGTATCCAATGCATTATCCCGTTAGAGTTTCTAACTACGTTTCAGGGGGGTGAGTGTAATTATCGATACCATAGGGACCTTAAAATTATTTAAGCATACCTCAGGGACGTGGGTGTAATTTACCCATATATATATATATATATATATATATATATATATATATATATATATATATATATATATATATATATATATATATATATATATATATATATATATATATATATATATATATATAATGATTAAAAAATTGACAGGAAAAAAATTATGTGAAGAATTTTTTTTTCTTGTTTTTTATTCCAAATCAATAAATAGAATTGGTCTTAATTCGTACAAGACGGCAAAGATAATATTTTATCCTTAACAAAAAAAAACAAAAGACGATCATATTTTTTTATTGTTGCAACTTATAATGTCAATATGCTAACAATCGCATAGGAATGAAATAAGGTTTTTATATTCATCAATTATTGAATTTATTCCTTGTTATACTCACTCAATTATTGGAGCAGGTGAATGGTGATCGATCACATAAATGTCAAAACGTACATAAACGAAGTACAGTTCACGATCCTATCCAAAAAAAAAAGAAAAAAGGTGTACAGTTCACGTACGTGTGGTGTAATTGGTAGAATTAATAAATTAATGTTGGGTTAACATCGACTGTTTTAAGTTGAACTTGTTAGAAGGACCAAACGTACACGTTTATGAATATATATATATATATATATATATATATATATATATATATATATATATATATATATATATATATATATGGGAAATGATGAATACATGACAAAACGATTTTTAATAAATATAGGATATTTTTTTAACTTTAACTTTATGTGTATTTTTTAACCCATATTTTAGTACTAATAGACATTTTAATATGAAAATTAATTCTCGTCATCTATTTATCATTAACTATTAAATGATTATATTTATTCTCTGCAATTTCGAGTCTCAAACATATTTGAAAAAAACTCTAGATTTATTTGTCTTTAATATTCGATATTGAGTATAACTAAATTTTTACCTCACTTTCAACCGTATTATCCTCCAAAACCGTAACTCCATGTTCATTAATGATGATTAATGGTATGATATTCTCTCAAAATAATGTCAATGAAAAGAAGAGTTTGAAAAAAATAAGAGGATATATATAAGTTTTGAATTTTTAAATAAATGAACTATGTTTACTAAAAATATTCGTCTGAAATTTTCCCAAAATAATGCCGTTGAAAACTTCTAAAAAAATAGATTTAACATAATAAGATGGAATATATAATAGATTTTGAATTTTTCAAAAATAAAATGTCCTACATTTACTAAAAGTCATCCTGCATTTGTCAGCACCCTAAATATGAATCGGGTGGACCAATGGGTTAATAGGCATACCAATAGCATTAGAATTTAAGCTAATTGTAAAAGTTAAATAAGAGGGATGTTACTAAATGGCCAAAAAAAAAAGATTGTACCCATACTTTAGGTAAATGTGTTCTGAGGGATATATATATATATATATATATATATATATATATATATATATGTGTGTGTGTGTGTGTGTGAGAGAGAGATATTGTAGATATTTTCAATATTAAAAGAATAATAATAATAATAATAATAATAATAAACAAAGAGTGGATGATCCCATTTGTGTTTATATAACACTATGCAGTTTATATATAATAAACACAATTTTCTGAACGGACACCACCAATAATATAATGCATGAATTCAGCAAAATAATATGTGAATGCTTGTGCTTGATGGTATCCATAGTAATCACAATTTTGGCTGGACTGACCTACACGATCAAACGCCCGCACTGCTACATCCAAGAATTCTACGTTCCCGCCCTCGACCTCTCCCTAAATAGTACCGTAGTCAACCCTTGTCTCTTCTTCGATCTCGCGTTCGAGAACATTATGAAAGATCACAGTGTACGCTACGGAGATGTTAACCTCACCTTCTCGTACGGTCGAAGTGCGGTCGCCAACTACGTGGTCCCCACTTTCTACCAGGGGATGTCGAAGAGGGCCGACAGGCGAGAGGTGGTGGAGAGCAGTGGTGTGCCGTGGGAGGCCGCCGTGAAGGCGGTTTCGAATGGGTCGGCAGCGGTTTTTCGTGTGGATTTGGTGGCTCGGCCGAGGTTTGGGTTTTGGTTTTGGTATTCGAAGAGGAAAGGTATGAGGATTGGGGCTGACGTGGAGGTTGATCGGTTTGGGATGAAGGTGAAGAGAGAGGATATTAGGCTGACCAACTTGGGGGCTTCCAAAACTAGGGTTGGCATTTTTGTTATGTTTGTTGGTCTTTTAGTTACGTTGCTGTGTTTGTTCTAATTTTGAGTTTGTATTATTATTTGTTTGATTTTGAAATCTAATGTGACAAAACATAAATGTCGGGATTAAAAAATTGGAAGTTGATTGTAATAATATGATTGTGTTTTTATCCAAATTTTAAGTGTCTTTTTTGTTGTCTTACTTAATTAAAAAAGGATATCCTACTTTTTTGTCTTTCAAATAAATTCAGCTCATTCAAATTTATTTGCAAATAAGGAAAACTCTTTTATATATATCAAAGTTATCCCAAATTCCTTGAAAACCTAATTCAACTTCAATTTCATTATTTACACCCCAATTTAGCTCAATTTCATCAATTAACCAATTTTGACCGCCACCGCCGGAGACTGTCGGTCTCCGGTGCGCCTGTCTCCGTCGTTGACTTTTTTTTTTTTCTTTTTTGTAAACTTGTTTTTTATAATAAGAAAATATTTTAATTAATATCACTGTCTTCTATATTATAAGAAAATATTTTAATTTATTTCATTTGTAAGAAAATATAGTTTTTTCAGCAATTCGTGTGATTTTTATTTTTCTTGCACTTTGTACACTCGAAATTAGGTTGGATGTTGAATAAAATAAAATTTTAATTTATTATTTTCCACCATGGAAATAAAGAAAAAAAACAATAAAATATAGCTGCCATTATTAAGTCATAAATATTCAATTCAGGGTGGATGGTGAATGATTCCGGCTTAATCCCACTCTTCACCTTGAAATGGAGAATTTTGGATTTTTGCACCCTTGAAAAACAACAATAACACTTTGCACCCGCAAACACAATAAATTATTTACTATGCACCCTTAATTGAATAATAAAGGATAATTCATTTTTTATTGGGGTTTTTTCCCGAGGTGCAAGATAACAAATTAAATTCTTATTTTCTTCGACCTCCAACCAAATTTTTAGCACACAAAGTGCGAAAATTAAAATCACACCGGATAATTGAAACAAAATTAAATTTTCTTACAAAATAAAATGAAATACACTAAATTATTCGATTGATAGATATTTTATTATAACTGATGGAAATATTATGTATAAATATTTGGAAGAAAATTGATTTTCAGATAACTTGATAATGAAATAGCTGAAGGATTTTTTTTTCGTAAAATATTTTTTTTTGTGATAAAAAATATAATTTTTAAATACCACTTCAAATATTAAATTACATTTATTATCTTTAAAAACTCATGTGGGGTGCATTATGCATGATATATTGTGTTTCGAGGGTGCGAGGGTGCAAAGTGCCAAAAATTTATATTTCAAGGGCTAAGGTGCAACAAAAATATATATAAAGGGGCCACGTGCAACAAAAATACTCAATTACGATGAATAATCCTTCAAAATTTTGCTATGGAGGCAATGTGCACTAGGGATGGCAACGGGTCGGTTATGTGGCGGGTTTTACCTAAACCCAAGACCCGACCCGCAAAAAATATATAAAATCCAGACCCGCCCCGACCCTTTTTAGCTTAGACACGGACCCGCCCGAATCCATACCCGAATTAAAATGTTCTGACCCGCTAGACTCGTTAACATTAAAAAAAAATTAATTTTTATAATATTTTGCTCGTATATTTTAACAACAAAATCTCAAAATTAAAATACAATATGTTAAAAAACTTGTACAAGTGATATGAAGTGAATAATAAAATTATATAATTAATTATATTTAACTTCTACAGTAAAAAAAGTTCAAAAGACAAGATGACTAGCGGTGGTAGACAAGTTTGATAGATATTACTTACGAGAAACAAGATTCAAAACAAATGAAACGGTGAAAAATTGGCAAATGAGAATAGACACGATGAAAGTTGGAAGTTTGATGAATGAAATCTTAAAGTAATTAGTATATATAAATTAACTATTAACTATAATATATTTATACGGGTCGATTCCGAGTCAGTTCCAATAAGACTCGTAACCCGACCCAAAACCGTCGGCTTCTAGAAACTTAAACCCATTACCCGACCTAAAGGCTAAAACCATTAAACTTACCCAAACCCGCCCAAACCGGTCAGTTCCGAGTCTACAACCCGGCAAACCCTTACCCATTGCCATCCCCATGTGCAACAAGAATAACATTTTGAAGGAGGACATTCACGTTTTAAAGTTTTGAGGGGGTAAAGTGCAAAAATTAGATTTTTTAGGAGGTGATGTGCAATTTGCCCTTAAAATAATGTTTAGTATTTATATATTACATCCGTAATAGGGTTGGATCACATCCGTTTGGCTAAGCTTATTTTAAACAGCTGATAAACTCTTACGTTTGATAAGATATATTTTAAGAGTTGATAAGCCGTTACATTTTACTTTTACAAGTAATTTTTAAAGTGTTTGGATAATGAGCTTATTTGCCATTTTTATTCATTATAAGATCTTAAATAAAAAGGTGGGGTAGATGTACTTATTTAAAAAGATTTTATTTGCTTCCCAACAATTTATTTTTTAAAAAATTAAGATCTTTTTTTTTAAATTACCAAACACTTTGGAATAGCTAATAAGATCTTAAACATCTTATAAGCTCTTTCTAACAAAATAAATAGCATCTAGGACAAAACGATCATACTTTCTTTCAACAAAATATATATTACAATTACACCCCTCATGAAACAATACTATAAGGCCTATTTTGGTTCAATGGATCCGGGTGGATGGATCCGGTAATCCAGCCGGATCTGTGAACACGCTAACCGGCCTAATGATTGATCTTGGGCCCGGGTACAAATTCGGCAATGTTGGGTATGCGTATCATGCCCATGGAGTTGGGTTCCTCTAATCCAGCGTTTCTTAAGCCCAAGTGCATACTTGCTGTTACTAAATTGCCCTCTTTAACTTCACGTAATTACCATATTACTAAATAGGGGTCTTAGGATATAGGTCCCTAGTGACAAAACTTATTAGAACTAAATGACAAGCTCAACTAAACATTTGCTTCACATCATTTATAAAATTCATTCCAAAAATGCCCCTCCACTCCCAAATTCAAAATATGTATTAAGTAAATTACAAACTGCATTTATCAATTTATTTATTATGCATTTAATATTTCATATCTTCATTTAACATTTTTTATTTTTTTTTACAAAATATTTGTATATCTTCCTTTTTTTTTTTTAATTATTCATTTTAGAATTGTATACACTTTTATAATTTTTTTTATTCAATATAATATTGAAAATTAAAAAAAAAATAACTGTTATTTTATTTTTATTTTGTTCAATTTACATATTTTCGATTTGTCTATAGTAGACTATGGTATACTACAGTGTACTATAGCATACTACGGTGTACTTATACTACGGTGTACTATAGTGTACTACGGTGTACTATGTTTTACTACTAAACCCTAGCCGCCAACAACTCCCAACCGTCGCCAACCCTAGCAGCCAACGCTCACAGCCACCGCGACCATTGTCACCTACCAACATTGAGAAAACCTAGAACTGCCGTTTGAACCCAAACTAAACAAAATCTCTTAAAAAATAAGAAAATCAGATGCAATTAATTATTCAAAATATGTTTTCAATAACATCCCAATCATAACCACAACCCCCGCCGCACAACCCCATGTCTTCGCCACCATAGCCGTCGCCACCTATCATAACCATTGTCATAGCCTCCATAACTATTCCACTGAAATTGAATTTTATCTTTTTTCTAAATACAAGTCTTTTAAAAGAGAAAGAAAAGAAGAAAAAAAAAGGGGGGTGGGTGACGATATGAGCGAGAGATTTGTTAATAGAGAAAGAAAAGAAAAAAGAAGAAGGGGGTTGGGGACGACATGAGAGAGTGAGAAGAGAGAGAGAGAGATGGGGGGAGGGGGTGGGGGGGAAACCAGAAAGTCAGAAGGGTGAGAGAGAGAGAGAGAGAGAGAGAGAGAGAGAGAGAGAGAGAGAGAGAGGGGTGTTGGGGGGAAACCAGAAAGTCAGAAGGGGTTCGCGGCGTGAGATTGAGGGGAAGAGAGAGAGAGTGACTTTTATTAGGTATTGTAGAGTATTTTTTGGGTTAAATAAAAAATAAGGTATGTGTATAAATTTTTATTTTGAAATAGGGATGTAATTAAAATGTTCTATTTATATCTAATTAGGTTTGGTTTGAAGGATGTGAGACATATTACCCCTAAATATAGTGGGGATGTTTGGTTTTATTTCCAAAACCAATTTCCAGTTCTATACTATTCATAAAACCGAGATCATATTTGTTTCACAATTTTATCCAGATAATTCCATTTTTTCCTATCAAATTTCTATTGAAAATACACTATTCATACTTTTTTCAATTTTCAAACCTACTAAAACCTACTACTAACCTATATATTTTATTCCATCAACTCATTTCTCTCTCCTCATTAATATTCACACTCTCTCTCCTCTCATTTCTCTCTCCTCATTAATATCTACACTCTCTTTCCTCTCAATTTACTACTACTAATAATAATAATAATAATAATAATAATAATAATAATAATAATAATAATAATAATAATAATAATAATAATAATAATAATAATAATAATAATAATAATAATAATAATAGTAATAATAATAATAATGATGATAATAATAATAATAATAATAATAATAATAATAATAATAATAATAATAATAATAATAATAATAATAATAATAATAATAATAATAATAATAATAATAATAATAATAATAATAAGGGTAAATTACAAACACCCCCCTGAGGTATGGTCAAATTACATAAACACCCCTCTTGTTTGGATAATTACAACCACCCCCTCAACTCCTCAAATTAAGTGGAATCTTCGAGATTACATGGAATATTATCGCTTGTGTACCCGTTTTATCCCATTCAAACTCTACATTATGAAGCAAGTTGATCATAATATGTGATTTTTAGCTTGTATATATTAGTTTGTGGTGCATCGGAAACTGTATGTTTACACAAAACGAGTACAAACTAGAGCACATTCCACGGAATCTAGATGATTACGTTGAATTTGGCACAATAAGGGTGGAGGTGTAAGAAAAAATCATAGTTGAGGGAGGTAGATGTAATTATCCAAACAAGAGGGTTTTTTTTGTAATTTGACCATACCTCAGGGGGGTGTTTGTAATTTACCCTAATAATAATAATAATAATAATAATAATAATAATAATAATAATAATAATAATAATAATAATAATAATAATAATAATAATAATAATAATAATAATAATAATAATAATAATAATAATAATAATAATAATAATAATAATAATAATAATAATAATAATAATAATAATAATAATAATAATAATAATAATAATAATAATAATAATAATAATAATATTGTTATTGTTATTAAAAATAATATTCATTGTAGAAGTAGTAGTAATAATAATAATGGTAATAGTAATAATAATACTAATAAATAATAAAATAATAATAATTATAATAATATAAGAATAATAATAATAATAATAATAATAATAATAATAATAATAATAATAATAATTATTATAATAATAATAATAATAATAATAATAATAATAATAATAATAATAATAATAATAATAATAATAATAATAATAATAATAATAATAATAATAATAATAATAATAATAATAATAATAATAATAATAATAATAATAATAATAATAATAATAATAATAATAATAATAATAATAATAATAATAATAATAATAATAATAATAATAATAATAATAATAATAATAATAATAATAATTATTATTATTATTATTATTATTATTATTATTATTATTATTATTATTATTATTATTATTATTATTATTATTATTATTATTATTATTATTATTATTATTATTATTATTATAATTATAATAATCTTCATCATCATCACTATCATCATCATCAATCATTATATTCTACTTTTGCACGTACTTTCGTAGAGAAAATTCACCACAACCAAACATATTCTCATTTCTACACCTACATAAAACTAAAAATATACCTTCATCCAAACATATTCCCATTTTCTACACAAAAACCAATAATCTACTTTTTCCATCAGAAATTTTGAAAACTAGAAATTCATTTTGGAAACATAACCAAACATCCCCAATATCTCTTCCTCACAACTGTTTTTTTCGCTGCCCTAATTCTGAAATTTTCAGATCTATTTCACAGAGCTTCAAACTCATCCTAGTCAAATTGAAGAATTTGGGGATCGTATGGGTTTCGATTGTTTTTATTATTCTAAGTATCCGTTCTTCATCTGATAGTTAAATGTATTTGTTTCCGTTGTCGTAGGTGATTTCGGTTTAGGTTTCGAAGCAGTTGGTTGTTCGGCCGCTAGCTCCCCGTTCTGGCACAACCATGGTTCGCCGGAACATAACAGTGCATTGTCGCGGACACTGCCGTTCCAGTTCCGTTGCAACGTCGCGGCTGCGTCGCGGCCGGGACGGACACATTTTAATTAAATTGTTAAAAAAATACTGTATATTTCAAATATGTTTTTAATAACAATATTACAATTCAATAATATGCAAAATATTATTAAAATTTAAAAAATAAATATTACAACGAATATTATGAAAATACAAGCTAATATTAATACCAAATAGAATACCGAACTGGAATTGTGTAGGATATAATTGAAGAGTGAGGCCAAAGAGATATGTGATTCAGGGGAATCTTCATTATCTAACTTGGCCACCACCATCATATTAGTTATTTATTTATTTTTTTATGTTTTTTTTTCCTTATTTTTTTTAGTCAAATTTGTTTTTTTTTTTCAAAATCTTTTTTCCTGTTCCGGCACCGTTCCGGTGCCGTTCCGGCCCCGTCGGGGCCGTTCCGTGGCTCCATCTCGCCCATCCCACCGATTTCTTGGCGTTCCGACGAGTCACGGTGCAAACACCGTTCTGGATACGGATTCCGCAACGGAGGGCACCGTTCCCGTTCCGGAACGGCCGTTCCAACCGTTCCGACGCCATTCCGGCGAACCATGGGCACAACGATTTCGGTTTCGCTGGTGGTAGACTGTTTGGTTGTCGATTTTCTCGCGGTACACGTCGAAATAAGACCTATAGTTCTCCAATGGGTTTAAGCTTTTGTAGATTACAGATTAATGGAGATTTGTCTTTTTTTTTTTTTTTTTTTTTTGGCATTCACAATACATGATTAAGGTTTGGGAAATGTAGCATTTTTTGGAAAAAAATAACCAATTTTTAGTTGGGAAAAAGTAGTACAGTACCTCATACTTAGTTGGAAATAACCATTTTTTGGAAGAAAACAAACCTTTGGGTTTGTCCAGAATCCAATTGAAATTTAATTGCCCTCTTTTGTATTGTTTTTTGTTTGAATGCAAGGTTTGGAAAAGTTGCAGTTTATGGAATAAATATGAGCAAATTTTTTATTTGCTCATACATTTGTTGAATCCGAGGTTAATAAAAGCTGAAGTTTTTGGAGTAAAGATCAAATTTTATGCTTGAGCAAATGTTGTAGGATTTACAATTGTTGAATTCGAACAGGAAATGACTGAAATTAGATCCAATCGATTGATAATTTTGCAGTTTTATTGGTCATTGTTCTATTATTACCAGGTTATATATTGTTTTTACAATATATGTTGTTTTTACAGTGAATATTGGTATATATTGTTATACACTGTTATATATTGTCAAATGGGTTTGAAATGGGGGTTATGGTTCGAATGATCCTCGAAGGTCGCTGCTTCAGATAGGTAGAATACCATCCACTCACAAAGCGACGAATAAATTTTCTACAAATATTTCGTAAAGTTTCTGTTAGTTTGGAGCTACCATGCCTAATATGGCTGGAAAAAAATTCTGTTATTTTGGAGCTATTTATCAATTTTAAAGCTTCATATTTTGTAGAAAATAGAAGATATAGATAATGACATCTAACTGTTATATTAATGTTCATTTTTCCAATACATAAACACAAATTGTGAATTATAATACAGTAAAATAAAGCAATAATGAAGTCACCCCATAACATAAACAACTAGAAACGTTTATTTGGGAAGTAAAGAAAATTCATCGTAGCTCGGGCATTCGGGTGTTTCAAATTCATCGTAATTGACCTTCCTCTTGTCATTATCGACAGCAACATCACCCGTTTTCGTGTTGAAAATAGAATTAATCTCCTTCCATTTTGGTTCGCCTTCATTACGATACACCAATGCGAACTATTCGTTCAAATCCATCACATTTAAACAACACAACGTGTATCCATAGTAAAAAGTAACTATGACGTACTAACCTTCAATACGAAATCCCAAATGTTCAGCGAAAACCGTATACGTCAATGAGGAATAAGTGACACCGGGAACTTGAACCAGCCAAGAGAAAGTGTTGTACCGTTGTACCATTGCTCGATGGCTAATTTTATAGTTACAAGAAAGAGGGGTGTTGTATAAAGGAATGAATGAGTGGTGCAACCAATATTTTACAAAGTGTCGGGTGTATAATATTTATATAATAATAAAAAGGGCTTGCAGGGGGTGGAAATGTAATTAACCAAAAAAATTAGGGTTGATTTTATAATCACAGGAAAATGGGAGGAAAGAATGGGTGGTGCAAGCAATATTTTAAAAATTGTCAGGTCTATAATATAAGAGCAAATTGCACTTCGCCCCCTCAAAAAAGTCGGTTTTGCACTTTCCCCCCTCAAAATAGAAAAATGAGACTGTCCCCCTTAAGAATATATAACTCGGTGCAGTTTGCCCCAAATATGTATTTTCGAGCTAATTCTTGTCGGATTTGAGTAAGTTGGAAGGGTAATTTCATCTTTTAAGGCTTTAAATGTCATTTAACCTTTTTTCACCCTACATTACAATGATTAAGAAGAACAAAGAACAAATTTTGTTGAATTTGGAAGAAAATTTCGTCTAACTTGGAAGCGAATATCATCAATTTGGGAAGAAAATTTTGTTAATTTCGGAACCCTACTTAACTCCGAAAGGAGGATTCTCAAGAGGAAGATGTAAAATGACATATAAACCAGTCATTCGGTGAGAATTAGACCGGTAATACCCATTTGGGGCAAAGTGCACCGTGTTATAAATTTTTAAGGGGAAGAGTCTAATTTTTCTATTTTGAAGGGGGAAAGTGCAAAACTTTTTTTGAGGGGGCAAAGTGCAATTTGCCCTATAATATAATAATAATAGGGCTATTTGATAAACACCCCTCATTGGATTTTTACTTCTTAATAAATCCAAATTTTAATTCAATTTTTGATATAAACCCAATTGACACAAACTACCCAAAATGCCCCAACTAATTGGTTGCAGATTACATCCATTTAGTGTCTTTTTGGATTTCTTTGTTTTTTTATTTTTTTTTTATTTTTTTTAATTTTAAATTAGTTTTTTTATTTATATTTTTCATTTTTTCATTTTATTTTTTTAAATGGTTTTATTTTATTTTCAGTTTTTTTAATTTAATTTTTTTGAAATGGTTTTTTCGAATTGTTTTCCATTTTTTTTGGAAAAAAATGTTTTATTTAATTTTTTTTGTTTTTCTTTATTTTGATTAAAAATTAAATTTCTTTTTTTTTCAATGTTTTTTTAAGTAATATTTTTTTTACTTTTTTTACCAGGTTATCAAATTAAAATTCGCTACATACTTATCGAAATCCACTATAAATTTATCGAAATCCACTATGAAATTAACATAATCGAAAAATAAAATTAACGTAATCGACTATGAAATTAATGTAATTAACTACAAAACTTCCGCAATCAACACCATCTAATGTAGATAAGCAAATCATTAGTACTAAAAGAAAAACAATGTGTTTTGCGAGGAGGAAAACAACTAGTTTTAACAATTCTAACAAAACTACTACACCATTACTCTCGTTTTTTTTAAAGACACCAACAAACGCCGCCACCACTAAAAAATAGTAGAGTTACCCGAGCATCACCTAACCTAATCACCCTTGTGCCATCGCCGCCTGTCAAAAGACTAACACAAAGAAAAATGAGACAACGTGTCAATTTAATTCATACGAAAAAAAAATCATTCTGAAAGCAAAAACCACTACGAAATTAATCTAATCCACTGCCAAAAAAATCTATATATAATATAAAAAGAGGATCTATGCCCTCAATGATTGACATGTGCCAAATATTGATGTCATTTATCAAAATTGCTTAGTTGGAGTTCAATTGATGAGGTGGATTCTTCAATTGGTGAGTTGGCTTTATATTTTTGGTATGTGTTTAAGTTATTTCCTATTTAATATTTGCACAATCATCTAAACATTACCACATATACATATATTCTTTAATGCATTTAATCTATATATAAATTCGAAAAATATTTATTTTTTAATGCATAAAATTAATTTTTTTTAATATTATGTATATATTTTTGATTTTTTTTAATTAATGTATATATTTTTCAATTTTAAAATATTTTGAAAATTTTCGAATTCTATGCAAAACATTTTCGATATTTTTATTATAATAATATTCAGAATTTTTTTAAAAAACATAATGCATTAATATATTTTATAAATTTATATTCATGTATTTATTATATTTTATTAATCATTTATATTTGATATCTTTTAGAATTAAATGTCATGTATTTTAATTTTGTCCATATATAGTAAACATATCAATTTATATTGAAAGAAGGTGTGCCATATCCATCTATACATATCAATATATATCATCCGGATATATATATATATATATATATATATATATATATATATATATATATATATATATATATATATATATATATATATATATATATATATATATATATATTCTACATACTATTTTTTTAATTACATATAACAACCATCTTTTTATTTATTTATGTAATTTATAAAGACAAGATACACAATTGAGTTTTTCACATATCCAATTTTGACCACAGTTTTTTTTTCTTCTTTCAATTCGGTTAACTTTCCTTTTATATTACACATTCCATGGTATTTACAATTATATTTTTTAATTTACAATCATTCCATTTTTTAATTAATGTAGTTGACAATTTACAAATTCAATTTTTATAGTCATCCAAAAAACCCGATTTATAATTATCATTTTCATATAGATTTGTGTATTTTCATTACTTTGTAAATAAAACTTGATTTACCATTCTTTTTATTTTATTTTATTTTTATTTTTTAATTACTTCATTCATTTTTTTAATATCATTTTTACACAAGTTTATATATATTTCATTTTACTTTTATTTTCCGGGTTCTCGTGCAATAAACCATCGAAAAATGATATTTAAACTAAATTGTTTTTTTCAAATAAATTTTAATCTTAATTATCATTTCCATATTTATTTGTCTATTCAATTTTTATGGATTGTTTCTGAATTCTCATTCAATAAACATATTTTTTTCCGGATTACCTTTACACTCTTATTATTTCTATATTTATTTCATTATACTTATTTTTTTCGGATTCTCATTCATTTTTAAATAATTTCAAATTCAAATAATTTGGCCATTGATATGCTTTTAATATTATTGATATTACTACCATATTCAATTGATATTCTCTGTTTTCATCATGCAAACACAAGTATATAAACCCCTACAACTTCAATTCATTCCACCACTGCATTTCATTCAAATTACACGTATGTATGTATTTTATTTAATTTTTTTTTATCGTCTCTTTGCTGTATTTTCCAATTTTTTTATTGTATATTTTTTTTCTGTTGGTATCAACATATATAAAGTATATATTTATATGTTTTTCTTTTCCAGATGAATATGATGTCAACCTATGAATCTGAGAATTCGACAAGAGACCAATAATTGATTATTGGTTTCAATATGATCCAATCATGTCGTTTGCGGAAAGATTATGTGCCGAAAGTTATAGATGAATGTCAGATGTTGTATTGAATGGAGAAATTAATAGTTTTGGTTTGGAAAAATTAATCGTATCGACTTCTTTTTGGTGAATCACCGACTAAGTATCAATGTTACAAGACATAAGACGACTTATTTTAAATACTGTGTTCGTTTAGAAAATTTCAGTAGAGCATCAATAAGTTAACATAGTTTAATTATTTATTTGTTTTAGTTATGTATCCCATTTCTTCGTTAATCATGTTGAAGTCGTTGTTCCTTTGACAAAGTTTGTGTACTATGATTAAAATTGTTCTTTAATTATATTTGTGACCTCTGAAAATAAAATATTTGTAATTTGTACATTAAATTATTTATTAATTATTTACCACATCATCCACAAAATTCGTCTTTTTTTCCATAGCTTGATTGGTTTTTTTTCCATATCATTGCTAATATATAAATCTTGGAAATATTGACAATTTACACATTAATCTGCAATCAATCAATCCGCTCATTGGTCCACATTACTTACATATTTATATTACTATCAATAATAATATAATCTTCTAATTTATTTAAATCTAAAAGATATTATTACACAAACCACATCATAAATCCTATAAATACTTCCTCCATTGTTATCACTCATTTATTCGTTTGCTTTTTCATTATGACGTCCTTATATTTTTTTTCAAATGTTACGTGGTTTGTGAATATTATGATATTGCATTTCCACTATTGTTATCCACTGTTATTTGTTCTTATTTTTTATTTTGATATTATTCTTGATATTCTTTTTTCCATTGTTTTTTGTTGCTATTTTTTTAGAGTTGTTGATGTTCATTGTCCATTTTTGATAATTATGTATATCTTTTCCAATTTTTCTGTTATTTTGCGTACCGTACTACACTTAATATGTTGACCTTACTGCAATCTTGCCTTAATATAGTTAAATTGTGCATAATTATGAAATCAATTGATAATATCCTCTATGCACATTTAATACGTATTATATGGAAATTTATATCCGTGGTTATGGAATGATTAAGAAAAATTACATGGAAATTGGTATATTTAAGCTTTATAAGAAAAAACCGTGCAATTATATTATATATATGATTATACTATAATTATTCGATTCTAAGATTTCATAAACGATATTTTATAATGTTAAACTGATAATTTATATTTTTTAAATGATTTTTTATTTAATTATTTTTATTATTTTGACAAACCCAAACCCACTTATTGGGATAAATTATTTATGCAACATCTGTTTTGTTACTAAATCTAGACAAAATATTCAAAAAAAATGGATAATTCTTTTTATACTGGTAAAATAAAATAAAAAATCATTTCTAAGTTATATTTCGGCGAATTAGGTGTGTTGAAATACTTAAATTGTTTCGAAAAACATAAAACTTATTTAAATATGGATAAATAATTTTTAAAATATGTATACCGTTACCACCACGGGATACAAGATTTTAAAAATTGGGTGAACGACATTTGATAATGATGGTAAAATTAATAATTTTCATTTTTTTAAGGTTATGTTTTGGTGACTTATATTCTCTGAACTATTTTAATATCTTACACGACTAACTTAAGTTCATTTAAATTACGACAAATAATTTTTAAAATTTATATTTCGTTACAACTACTAGATACAGTATTTGGTAATGAAAAAAATAATAACTTTCATTTTCTTAGTTATTGTTTAGTGAATTATGTGGTTTGAACTTTGGACTATTTGAGTTTATTTAACAAATATTTTTTTTGTCAACATTTATTTAAAAAATCTTAATTCATATAAATTTGGGTAAATAATTTATAAGATACCCATTTTTTTTTACCACCACTAAATAAAATATTTAATAATGGGTAAATAAAATTTATAATGGTAAATTGTTTTTTTGCATAAGTTATTATTTGGTGAATTATGTACTGGCCTATTTTAATTACTTTAACTAATCACAAACTCATTTAAATTTGGATAAATAATTTTATTTCTTTTGAGGAAATTTCCGTAAATAATTATTAAAATACTTATTTCTTTATCACCACGAGATAAGAGATCTAAAAATTGGTAAACGATATCTTTATAATGATAAATTGATAATTTTTATTGTAATTTATTGTTTGGTTACTATTTTAATATTCCGACACACATCTAAAATTGGACAGGGATAAATAATTTTTGGAATATATATTTCGTTACAACACCTAGAGTTAAATATTTAAGAAAATGGTAACAAAAATTTTAAAATCTAAAATAATATTTTTTTTTAAGTTGGGATAAAAAGAATTAAAAAATTAATACCGTCACTATAACTAAACAAAAGGTTCAAATATGGGTTAATAAAATTTTATTTATTATGGTAAAATAGCAATTATCATTTTTTATGTTATTGTATGATGAATTATGTGAGTTGTACTATTTTAATTATCCTGACAAAATTAAAACGCATTTAAATTGAGATAAATAATGTTTCAAATTTTTATATTGTTGCTATCATTAGATACAAGATTTCAAGAAAAGGTAAACGATGTTTTATAAAGGGGAAATAACAATTTTTATTTTTTAAATTATTGGTTTGGTGAATTATTTACATTGTACTATTTTAATCTAATAGACTAATTTGAGATAACTAATTTTTAAAATTTATATTTCATTACCACAACCAGATATGAGACAGAAAAAATGGGTAGATGAAATATAGTAATTGCCAAATCATAATTTTTACAAGTTATTATTTGGGGAATTATATGGGTTGAACTATTTTAGTGTCTTTAACTAACTAAACCCAGCTAAAATTAAATCAATAATTTTTATAATGCCTATTGTGTAATATGAAAGCTTTAAAAAATGGGTGGACAAATTTATTTCATGCTAAAATAACAAATTTTGCAAGTTATTGTTAGGTGAATTATTTGTATTGAACTATTTTAATTACTCTGACTATTCTAAATTTATTTAAATTTCGGAAATAAATTTTAAAATATGTATTTCGTTACCATTAGAAGATACAAGATTTAAAAAATGGGTGAATGAATTTTTATTATGGTCGAAATGATAATTTTAATTTTTTAATTATTTGTTTGTGAATTATGAGTATTTTACTATTTTATTGTTCCGAAAAAACTAAACCCACTTAAATTGGGATAGACACATTAAAATATTTATTTCGTTACCACAACAAGATAAAATATTTAAAAGTTGGGTAAACAACAATGTAATAAAGGTAAAATCATATATTTTTTTTGTTTGTAGGCTTATTGTTTGGTAAATTATGTGAGTTGAACTGTTTTAATTACTTTGACTAATTAAACTCATTTAAATCTAGGTAATAAATTATATATTAGATTTGTTGTTAACAAGACTAGATATAATATTTAAAAAATATGTAGAAGAATATTAATAATGGTAAAAGTTAACTTATTTGTTTCAAGTTATAATTTTTCAATCGAATTAATCAACATTGTGTTGTGCTCTGAACCCCTTCACATAGGTTGAAATTCAAGTTCGTTCATACGAATATCGATCATGCAAAAGGAATGTGCAATGAAACTAGGCTTCAAATTAATCGAACAGACGATCACATTCTTCAAGTTAATGTTGATCCCATTGAACTTCACCTTGCTACAAAGTACCAAAGACGACATTTTTTTGTTGTTGATGATTTCGTTTGCAAACCATCAACAAAAGTTGGAATCAAACGCACGTACATCTGTATCTTTCAATATATGTATTCAGCTGAAATTAACAGGTTTTTCTCGCTTAAAAAAATATAGGGTGAATATAGGTATTTATGCAAAATTTTAAACCAGATAAAAAGCGAAAAGGGTATGAGTGTACCCGCATCGTACCCGCCTGTAGATATAATATATATATATATATATATATATATATATATATATATATATATATATATATATATATATATATATATATATGTGTGTGTGTGTGTGTGTGTGTGTGTGTGTGTGTGTGTGTGTGTGTGTGTGTGTATTATACTTATTAATTATTGATTTTAAAATACTTTAATTTGTAGCATGATAATTTATGATATTTGAAATTTTTTTACTGTCGTAAGAAATTTATTGGCAATGTTTCAAGGATAATTATAAAAAAGAAAAAAATACTATTTTTTTTTGAACTTAAAAAAAAAAAAAAAACTATTTATAGGTATTTTGCGAGGTGGGTATGGGGACGCCAACTTTATAATTTGGGATTTTGATGGGAAGGGGAATTTCCTCGCGGGACGGAGATGTGGATTGCAAAATTCGCCCGATACCCGCCACATTGCCATCCCTATTGGAATACGTATTTGACGTATTATATTAAATATTTATTTTGGCGATTGCTAAGGCAAAGTTGGTCCGATGTTATTTGTTTTAATATTTTAAATTATACTAAGTTTATATTATATTTTATTTATTTATCGTGTTTAGTTGAATCAAATTTAAATTTTGAATTTAACTCCCGTGCATCGCACGGGTGAGATACTAGTTATACTTTTCAAAGACAAAATCCACTCAAATTATATCAAAACCCACTAAAAATTTACCGAAATTAACTAGAAATTAACAAAATCCACTCATATTAACAAAATCCACTACTATTAAGCTCATCAAAAACCACTATAAAATATAGAAAACACTAAAATATTAATGTAATCCACTACGAAAATTAATCTAATCCACTACAAAAAAAAAACATATTTTCAAAGACAAAATCCACTCCAATTATATCGAAATCCATTAAAAACTTACCAAAATCAACTAGAAAGTAATGAAATCCACTACTATTAAGCTCATCAAAAACCACTATAAAATATAGAAAACCACTAAAATATTAACGTAATCCACTACGAAATTAAACTAATTCACTACAAAAAAAAATCTTCTTTTTAAATACAAAATCCACTCCAATTATAATGAAAACCACTAAAAACTTACCGAAATCGACTAGAAATTAAAGAAATCCACTAATGTTAAGAAAATCATTCAATTTGTTTTATACTACTGTTCTAAAATTCTAGTAGAATACCTAGCCGCTAACTAATTTAAAAAACAAATTAATATTTTTTTTTTATTTCTCCAAAATTGCAATTTACTCACACTGAAATGATGCACACACACAATAATACACATAAAAAGTATATTTTATGCAATATATTATTGAATAAATATCATCCATATCCTAGGAAATTCACATCTTATGACCCAATTCAAACAGAATTCATGAACACTGATGACTGAACACAGATCAACCATTCAAGCACAAGTTAAGAAAGAGGGAAATTACCATGATGGTCTCGACGCTTCCAAAACTGCAGTCTCCTCCAATTCATTGACCTCGTCCACTAATATAGGAAAACATTCTGTATGTAGCATACTTCCTCAATGTTAGCACAAACGAAAATTTCCTCCTGATATGCAATATACTAATCTTTTCTCTCTTCTCTGAGAAATTATTTTCCTCTATTCCTTTCTCTTGCATCAAATTTGAACTCATTATTTTAATGCTACTCGTGATTGAAAACAATCTTGGTCACAAGAGAAATAAAGCATTCACAAAATATAAACTTTTATAATAATTTCAAGATCAAGCGATATTTAGCTCGAAAGCACAGAATAATTTAAAGTCTTGCCTGCAATGCCGTTCGTTTTCATCCCCACCAACGGTGTTTGTTTCGACTACTCTTCACCAAAATTAAAGCTTCTCCGATATTCTAAGTTATTACATCATCAGCATATCTAACTCATCTCCACTATCCATGCCCTCTAACCAAAAGCAAGCTTTCAACGTAATTATCAACAAACAACGAATATGGATCCCCGTAGATTCCAGGATCCTTAGTCTCCATCGTCTCTGGATTATAGACAACTAACCCAAGATCACGTATGGTAAGTAAAGCTTCACCACTCTTCCAAAACCAAACAAAATTTGTAATCTCCTCCAACAAATCAATCGTATATAACTTAGTCCAAGATTCTCTCACACAGTACTCCTTCATCATCCACACATTCCACGACACCATATTCGAACCGACAATTCCGAGCGAATCCTCAATCACGAAAATACCCAAGCTCGCAGAAGCATCCTCTGCCAACTCATCTGGCGGCATGACTTCGCCGAATACCTCGTCACCAATATCAAATGCCAAAATCGAACAACGTCGAGGTGCATTTTCATCGAACGGTTTGTAGGCGAGCCAATGCACAACACCATTCACGTAAGCTCGGCAGTGCGTACTTTTAAGAGCCCACAGAGTAATATCAACTCCACCAATCAACCGCCGCCAACTCCTCCGTTTATCGAGGGAAAATATCTCGACCTGCGGCGGAACACTCAAACAACCGACATCGTCGATTTTTCTGACGTAAACCAACCTCACAACCTTGTAAGCATTACTACCAAATCCTCCGAAACCCAGTACAACATGGTGGGATTCAATCGGATTGATAGTGGGGTTGGGTAAAACTATATGATTTCTAACGGATGGGTTCCATATAATAATACTGGGTATCGAAAGATTACTGAAGAACATATCATTCGATAAGCACACAAGCCCATCGCAAGAACCCACTACTCTGGAATACTCGATCGGGAATTCGAATGGAATTTTGATTTCCGAAGAGGAATTGATGCCAAGATGTCCATTTTCAGATGCTTTCAGAAATGAAAACTGATCGAGCTTGCTGTATTTACCGTGGCGCGTGAGGAGGGTTTGATTCTTACTGTTGGTTGAGAGGTGTGATGCGGTGAAGGCGGCGCTGGTGATAATCGACCGCCATGATTTCGAAACGGCGGTGAATCGGATTAGGGTTTTGACTGGCAATTTAACGAGTATTTCGGAGAGGAGATCTGCCGGAAAGTAGTCCGACATTGTTCACTGATGAAATTCTTCTTTCTAGGGTAGAGATTTGGGGAAATTGACAATACACTGTATTTTCATTTTTCTGGGTATTAAAAGAAGGGCAAATTGACCGGCCCTCAGTAGGAGAGTTGGTACCTAGCCTTTACCAATAGGGTAACGGTCTAGGGTTCGAGTCCCCCCTCCCCTACTTCCCCTTGTAATGGACTTGAATTTACTCAAAAAAAAAAAAAAAAGAAGGGCAAATTGCACATGACCCCCTATAAATTTAACATTTCCGCACTTAGTCCCTCTAAATTTCTAAAGGTAAATGCCCCCTTCATTCTCGTTGCACATTGCCCTATAGCAAAATCACGATGGATAATCACAGTTTATGTCCCTAAACTTTACCATTAAACGATTTATGTCCTCAAACATTTCAATCTACGAAATATGTCTTCAAACTTGTCACTTTTGATCACTTTACGTTATGCCGTTAACGTCGGCAGCTAACTTCGACGGAAATAGCACGCGTGGCTCACGTGACGTCTATATGGCCGTTAAATGTGACGTGGAATAATATATTGAATATTAAATGTTGACGTGGCACAAGAATATACTAATTTCCTCTAACTCACTCTCCCAAATCCCAAATCCCAAATCACGTTTCATTCCCATTCCCAAATTTTCCATCCAATCTGCATTCTTGCTCGAACCCATACTAAAATCGAAGTCATAAACCCATAAAAAATCCAAACATTCTCACATTTGAAGAGTTTTTCCTTTCTCAAAGAACAGCAAATTCACGTGCAAACACATGCCTGCAATCGAGAGGAAGAAGGTAAACGCGACTCCTCTTCTGGTTCTGAAAAATCTTAGAGGAAGCTTTAATTATTCTCCCAACTCCGTCTCTAGAACGTTGGGGTCGTGTGATTCTTCGCCTGCTGATGCTTGTGCCCCTTGTGGTCTCGATGAAGCGAGCACAAGGATGGTGAAGATGGCACAAATTCTACCCAACTCAGCAGTTTCAGATGCTGCCCAGAAGGTGTTCGACAAAATGTCTGAACCAATTCCGGAAAAAAAAAACATGTAGCACTTGTCAAAGCTGCATATAATTCTTTTTTCGCCAAGAATAGAGTGCCCAAGAATGGATTCCAGCTCCCCAATTTCCCCAACGAAGTGGAAGAAGACATGATATTTCAACCCGAAGATGAAAGTGAAATCGAGGAAACATTCGGCATTTGTTTATTGGGCTATTTTGCTAGTAAAATACCATGAAAAATGGCCATGGATCCACAGACGATTATGCTATTTTCGAATTTCACCTCAATTGAAGGATTCGAAATGGGATTTTAGGGATTGGATTTACGGGTTCATTGGGGATATGAAGAATTAGGGATTTTAGAATAGAAATAGGGGAGGAGAATGATGTGTCGCTCCACATCACGTTTCGTCGACCAAGTAGGCACTGGGTGTTGTACAACAGACATTTAACGGCCACATAGACATCACGTGAGCCACGCGTGCTATTTCCGTCGCAGGTAGCTGCCGACGTTAACGGCAGAACATAAAGTGATCAAAAGTGGCAAGTTTGAGGACATATTTCGTGGATTGAAATGTTTGAGGACATAAATCGTTTTAGTGGTAAATTTTAGGGACATGAAATGTAATTTTCCATGAATTATTCACTAGATTTGAGTGTCTTTGTTGCACTGCGCCCCTTTAAATGTTATTTTTGTTGCACGCTGCCCCCTTAAAAATATTATTTTTTCAGCACATTACCCTTTTAAAATGTTATTTTTGTTGCACAATGCCTACCAAAAATTGGCTTTTTGGGGCAAAGCGCAACCAAAACAATATTTCGGGGAGGCTTTTGGCAGAATAAAATCTTATTATTGTAAAGAAACAAAAATATCAATAATTAGATCGCCGATAACACCAACCATCCAACCCATTTTTCACCCAATAAAGTCGGTTGTCAATTATTACCCAAGCCACAATGGTCGGGCTAGTAATGATTTTCAATATTCAACAAAATCGATTGGCTTAGTTTGGGTAGGTTGGTTGATAATTGCGCGACCCGACCCATGTCGAGCCCTACCTGTATTGTTCTTATCCAAAAAAAAGAAAAACCCTGAAAGAATTACAGATACTGCCCCTATTAGCTTCTCCGATGTTGTCTATAAAATTGGTTCCAAAATAATTGTTAGTTGTTTAAAACCTTTTTTGAATGACCTAATATTCCCCACTCAAACAACTTTTGTTCACAAGCGAACTATTACGGATAATATTCATGTTGCTTATGAGGTTAACCACTTCATCAAATTCAAATCGAGAGGTCGTGGGAACTTTATGGCGATTAAGTTTAATATCAGCAAAGCTTACGATCAGACTGAGTGGCTTTTTTTTCGAAAAAAATCTTGCCCACTTTGGCCTCCCTCCTAATTTTGTTGAGATTATTTACGTGTCTACCGTCTCTTATTTCTTTTTAATGATTCTCAATTTGGCGCGGGGGTTCTGAAGAGAGGTCTTTGGCAGGGTGACCCCCTCTCACCATCTGCTCCACATAGGCTTCTCTTAGGTCCAAAAGGAAGTAGATAACGGGAATTTTCATGGGATTCGGATAGCTCTATCGGCCCCTATTCACTAGTAGAAAATTTGATTATTACTACGGTTTTGCAAACAACACCGGTAGAAAACACCATAACTTTGAAAAATATTTTGAGCAAATACGTGAGGACATCGGAGCAGGAGATTAATATGGACAAGTCTAATATGGAGTTCAGCCCGTCAAAACGTATCCACCAAATTATTATATTTTCCTAAGATATATTTTACTTATCTAACCATTATGTTATATTTTCTT
Organism: Erythranthe guttata; assembly: GCF_056151865.1. Classification (NCBI taxonomy): domain Eukaryota; kingdom Viridiplantae; phylum Streptophyta; class Magnoliopsida; order Lamiales; family Phrymaceae; genus Erythranthe; species Erythranthe guttata. The sequence continues at coordinate 2,479,873 of NC_142545.1, read as the reverse complement.
ATTTTTTTGCAGATATGGCTAATTTACATCCCATGTGTTGAGATATAAAATTTGATTTCCGATTATTTATCTTTTTAAAAAAAATCATGTATTTGATCTCAATCGTTTCCTATCATCGTACCGTCGTGAAAAAAACTAATATATTGTCTCCCTTTGCAGGCAAACTGCGTTTCATATATTCTATTGATCTTTCATCATAATATAAAATTTAACCAGCATACATCAAAAAATAAGATGCAAACCTTTTTTTCCATCAGTAAAGAATGCTCTTTCTTCTTCTCAAATATAAGGTCGATAAATTTTCATATGCATGCACCTATTTAGATACATAGACAGTATAATATATTTTCTCCTCTGCCGAATTATTTTCAACAAATTTGAACTCATTTTATCGAGCCTATAAAACGAGAAATAAATCATTGACAAAATGTAGAGGCTCAATACGCAGAAAAATAGAAATGCAAATTGTTGTAATAGTATCAAGATCAAGTGATATCTAACTCAAAACAATAAGAGTCTTGCCTGAAATGCCCTTCGTTTACATCCCCATCAACGGTGTTTAATTTGTTTCGGCTACTATTCACCAAAAAGCTTCTCCCATATTTCTAAGCTATTACATCACCGTATCTAACTCGTCTCCACTAATATGTCCGTCCTCTAAGCAAGAGCAAGCTTTCGACATAATTATACATATAAAGCGAGCTCGGAGTCCCATAGATTCCAAGATCTTTAGTATGCTTAGTCTCTGAATCATAGACGACTAACCTAGAATTCTCTAAGGCCAATAAAGCTTCGCCGCTATTCAAAAAGGCAACTACATTTTCTATCTTTTCAAACAAACGAATGGTATATAACTTAGTCCAAGATTCTCTCACACAGTACTCCTTCATCACCCACACATCACACGACTCGCCAGTTGACTTGACAACTCCGAGTGATTCGTTAATCAAGAAAATACTCAACTTTGCGAAACCTGAACCACCCGCCTCCCATTCTGGCAACACCACTTCACCGAATACCTCATCTCCAACATCAAAGGCCAAAATATAACTACGACGAAAACTATTGTCACCGATCGGTTTTTCCTCGATGAGCCAATGCCAACCCCATTCAAGAAAACTTGACGTAACAGACTTGGATAAGCGCCCAGAGTAAGATCAACTCCACCAATCAACCTCCGCCAACTCCATGTCTTGAGGGAAAATATCTCAACCCGTGTCGTAAAAATACCGGCCGCGTTTCTGCAGTAAACAAACCTCACTACCTTGTGGTGGGTACGACCTGCATCAACTCCGAAACCGAGTACAGAAATGTAGGCGTCTTTCGGATTGATAGTAGGGTCGGGTAAAACTACATGATTTCTAACAGAGGGGTTCCATATAACGCCACGTGATTGCGGAAAAATCATGAAGGATTTATTCGATAAGCACACAAGCCCATCGCAAGAGTCTACTATTCTTAAATAAATGTGTGATTCGTAGTAGGGGAATTCGAGTTTTGAGGGAGAATCGACGGCAAAGGGTCCATCTGCAGTGAATTTAACCAATGAATTTTTTCCTTCCGTGTGGACTAGGGTATGGGTATGGGTATGGTTCTTACCTTTTGAGAGGTGGGAAGCGATGAAGGCGGCGCTGGTGATAATCGACCGCCATGATTTGGAGACGGCGGCGAAGCGGATTAAGGATTTAACCGGCAGTTTTACGAGGATTTCGATCAGGAGGTCTGTTGGTACGTACTTCGACATGGTTTCTGATGAAAGCTCAAAGTTGAAACAATAACAAAACCCTAACGAAGAATTTATTTGTCCCTTTAAATTAAGGGCAAATTGCACTTCGACCCTTCAAAAATTGTCATTTTTGCACTTTTTCTCTTCAAATTAGAAAAAATGAGATTAACCCTCACGAGATATATAACTCGTAGTATTTTTCCCCAAATGTGTATTACCGGACTAATTCTTCTCGTCGGGTTTCAGTACGGGGAGGGGTAATTTAGTCGTTTAACACTAGTAGAAAATTTGCTTATTACTACGAATTTGTTTCCTACGGTGAAAAACCGTAATAAAAGGTACTTTTTACTATGGAACAATTTTGAAGTCGTAGTAAATACTAAGATTTATCGTAGCAAAAAAGTATTTAATACGTCCATTTACCGTAGCAAAACTTTTGTCACGCCCGTATATGCTACGGGGTAAATTCGTAACAAATGCGTAGTAAAAACCTTTTTACTACGAATTTGATACCTTCTGCTACGGTTAATGATCGTAGTAAAAAGACATTTTTCTACTAATATTTAAGGCTATAAATGTCATCTGATCATTTTTTATCACATATTACCGTTGGGGCTCTCTTTTATCTTCCAAATAGAATCACCCAAAAAAAATTGGGTTCTTTTCTTCCAAAATTAATTGAATTGCCGGGCAACAACCAGATGTTCTCCATCGATGGTTCAAACAGTTCCTCAAAGGTAACAGTTTGGTCCATAATTATATCAATTCCTATAATAAAAACCATCATTGCACAATCCTTAAGAAAATCGAAGTTGGGGACAATCTCATTTTTTCTATTTTGTGGGGGGAAAGTGCAAAAATGATATTTTTTGAGGGGGCGAAGTGTAGCCTTTAAATTAATTTAAATTTTATTTAGGTTAAAATTATGGGTGATAATCAGTTCATATGATCCGAGTTTTAGTAGGCTACAATACACGTACAATTGGGCTTCAAGACTATAAATCAAACTCAAATATTATTGGGTTATATATTTTTAGGCTAAAACTCGAATCCTATATTATTTCGAATCACGTGTTTAAATCGTGCTCAAATCAAGCTTATAACTTGCAAAATTTACAAGGACGAAGCGCAAAGGAATTAAAATTGGATGCTGGTCTTGGGAGTATCGGTACAATATTAATATTGTACCAAACAACATAGTGGTATGGCAATCCCAGCCCGAACTAAAACCATACCGCGAAAATATTAAGCACATCACAGTGTTCTCCATTTGTAGCATACTACACCGAAAGAATCACACAACCGAAACATTCCATTGGATAAACTAATCTCTTTTCTACCTAATCAATTAAATCTGAACGGAAAAATTACAGTTTACATCCCTCAAGTTTGCATTGATTTCACATTATTTTTAAAAGAAACACATTTGGTCCCTCTGTTTCAATAATTTAACACTTTTGGTCATTTTCGTCAACTTACCCTTAGATCGTCAGTTAAAGTGTAATCTCTAAATAACAAAAACCCCATTTGACTAATTTCGGTGGGTAGATTAAACTTTCCCGTGATCATGCCTTTCGATTTCATCCCCATCAAAGGTGTTCGGTTTAAGCTAAAAAAAATAAACTTTCTTAAATTGATAATTCTCAATTTTAAGTTATACATTAGCCATTTAATTAACCTGTCGTCCAAGCAAAAGCAAGCTTTCGACATAATTATCAACGTAGAACGACAGCGTAATAGTCCCATAGATTCCAAGATCTTTAACCCGCCTAGTATCTTGATTATAAGACACTAAATCAATCCTATTAGTGTCTAAATCAAGCCTATATAAACCCAATAAAGCTTCACCACACTTCCGAAACCCCATTACTCGAAACGCACCTCGCATCAAATCAACGGTGTACAACCTCGTCCAAGATTCTTCCACGCGGTACTCCTTCATCACCCACACATCACACGTGCACCCGACGTAATTGACCACACCGAGCGATTCCCCAATCACAAAGATGCGCTGAGTCGGTAGTTTACTCACATTTGCCAACTCGCGTGGCAACATTACTTCACCAAATACCTCATTGTCAATGTCAAAGGCCAAAATTGAACTAAGTCGAGCAACATTGTAATCGATCGGTTCTTTTTCCGAGAGCCAATGGACAACCCCATTAAAGAAAACTTGACAGTACATATTCCACTACAACATTTTAGGCTTTTTACGACCCTTTATTTTCTCGACGGTTACAAAACCGTCGTATATAATCATATTCTTGACGGTTTTAAACAAGTTGCCGACGGATAAAAACCATCAAATATAAAGATATTCTCGACGGTTTTCAACTATTAATTTACGAATAAAAATTGTCAGATAAAATTTAATAAAACGTTAATTAATTAAAGAGTAAAAAGCAGCCCCCTAAACTATGGGCTGTTTTGCACTTTGCCCCCCAAACAATTTTTTTTTTGCACGTTTTTACCTAAACTCGTTAATTCGTTGTACGGTGCCCCCTAAACTAAAGTTTCCGGCAATTTCGATCGGAATGTTAAAACACGTGCGTTGCACGTGATATTTGCAGGGATAAATTCGTCCCTTCACTTATATTGTATATATTAATTATGAATTAATCATTAAAAAACAAAAACAAACAAAAAACAAAAACAAAAAACAAAAACAAAAATAAAACAAAAAAGAAAGTATCATATCTTCATCCCGTCGGCCCAACACTCCTCCCAAACCCATCCCCAGCCAGAAAATCTTTCTTCCTCTGCCACCGATTCGTCCGCCTCCATTCCTGCCATTCTCTCTTTCCGTCACCACCTGTTTTCTAGACGTTTTCCTTTACAGGTCCATGGCTGTGAGAAATAGATCGAAATCTTTGGCCCAATTGTTTCGGGGGAGAATGCTTCTCCGATGAAAATTGGGGATTTCGATAATTTTTATGGGCTTGTTTTGATCGTAGTGAAACATTGGGTTTGTCTTTAATGGCTTGATTTTGTAGTTGTTGAAAAGTTTGTCGGCGGGCAACGAGCTTCTCTCCAATTGGCGATTGAAATCGAAGGTGAAATCGCCCGTCGTCGAGTTCTTGCTCAGTGTTCGATGTAATTGGATGAGGCGGCAAAGCTTATTGCTGTTTTGGATGTTCCTGGTTATTCTTCCCTAATACGCCGCCGTGGAAGTGGTGGTATATAAGGCGGAGATACGAGTAGGGATGGAAGAGGCTGTGGTGGGTTTATTCGTTGATTTTTCGACCCATTTTCGCCGTCCGGAAATCCACTCGTTAGCCCTAATAGCTCCTTGGAGATAAATTGTCTTTTGAGATGGGTTTTTTAAATTCTTTTTGAAGAACACTCTTAGCCATTTGCTGCAGAATAATATATTTAGTGTGTGTTTAGGGAAAAATGTCGAGATGATTTATAATTAGTTTTGATTGTTGAAATTTGTTTTGCCTAGAAATTGGTGCACAAATGGCTTTGGAGATGGATTTGAACCAGAGTGAGTTGTGGAAGAAGACCAGTTGGGGAAGATGACCAAAATAGAAAAGATTAGAAAAGAGAATAAAAAGTTAAAGTCAGACAATAATAAAAGTAAAAAGACAAATTTACACCTCCAAATCTCACGTGAATGGCACGTGCGTGAGATTCCGGTGACATTTGCCGGAAAATACCATATTTAGGACACCGTGCAACAAAAAAACAGTTTATGTAAGAACGTGCAAAAACAATTGTTTGGAGGGAAAACTGCTTTTTACTCTTAATTAAAATAACAAATGTACTTATATCCTTGAGAAATCACGCCTTTCAAATTAAACAGTAAACATAATACACAAAAAAAATTAGGGCTTTTTTCAATTCTGTCCACGCCACCGCCGCAACAACCGCCACCGACGGCCAAATCACTGATGTATACGCCGCCGGAGCCATTGTCATTGCTAACTCAATTCTCGCTGCTAATTTGGGAATCACCGGAGTGATGTTGAATTTGTTTTCACCGCCACCGGAACAGATACCGTCGAAGCCACAGACGTATGCACCGCCACCGGTACGGAGACCGCCGAAACAACCAACTTATAAACCGTCGCACCCGTCGCCATTGAGAACTCGATTTCCGCTGCTAATTTGGGAATCACCGGAGTGACGTTGAATTTGTTTCCAAAAATCTAATCCCCTTTCCTTGCTTACGAAGATATTAAAGGTCCAAATTAATTCCTGGTATCTTATTTTTCACATTTGACTGTACAAATTTGTCTGTACTAAATTATTAGTAGTAGCATAAATTCAAAATAGTTGGCACTCCAATTTCACCATTGCCATAGTAAAATCTAGTTGCACCAGAGATCTTTGCTAGATTTAGTTCATTGAGGATAGTTGTAGTTGCTGTTTTATTTTGACTGTACATGTGCTTTTAAATTATGTATCAGAAATTTATTTCTTAGATAGTTGAATCGTGTGATTTCAATAACTAGGAGTTGTTCTTCCCTATCTACATGCAATCAACTTCATTTCTCACTGCCTCTAACTGTGGAACAAGGCCATTTTGATGGTTTTGTGATATGCTAGTACTCAAAGTCTATTTCTAGTATTCTTTCGTCTTCATTTGAAATTTGTGCTAACTTCAGAAAAATGAGTTGTTTCTTGGTTTCAAGGTAACCTAAAGATGGTGGTTGAAGCATTAGAGGTATACTACTTTACCTCTTATATTCTATTCTATATCCATTGTATCATTTTTATTAGGCATTTACGATCTTGTAATCGTTTTCTTTTCATTTGAAAGATTCTGATAATAGTTGTTCATCCCTTTCCATAAGTGGCCAACTTGGAATTCGGAGAAAATATCGTATCATGTTTATATTACTTGCAGCATATTTGTTCGTTTGAGAGTAGTGAAATTGCTTAATTACATTTTCGACCTTCGTATGGATGGTAGAGTTTGGGTTGAGCTTTATGTAATTTGATGAATGTACGTAACTATGTTTAAATTCTCGTGTTGTAATTGTAATATCCTTAGTCTGATCATGGAGAGAATGCCAAGGCAAGTCATTTAGAATGGAATGGGATAATATATATATATATATATATATATATATATATATATATATATATATATATATATATATATATATATATATATATATATATATATATATATATATATATATATATATATATATATATATATATATATATATATTAAATTGGCACAAAGTTTGTGATTTTTTCTTCATTTCTACTTGTAAACAGGCTATGATGGAAAGGAAGCTATGGAAATGAAAGTGACTTTGGAAGTAAATTAAAGGGAGTGGTAAGTTTCATGTCTGTACTCTTGACAGCAGTTCTGTTCAATAAAAATACATTTGACTTAGAAACTTTTTTTCTTGCGGAGTAAGTTGACTGTGTTGCTACTTTCTTGATGCTAGGAAGACTGTATAAATGTTATGTTTAACTTTTTCTTGTTCTTTTTTATCTCTGTCTTTTCCAGAGAGGTCAACTTGCAGGAACATATGCATTTGGAACTTTTTACTATTTCACACTACTAAAATGAGTTTGTTGTGTAATATTTGTTATCAAATTTAGTACTTGGTGGTCATTACTTCATTAGACTGTTATATTAAGAATAAATTGCTTGAATAAATAATTATGTTTTTATGTTCTCGCAGCTGACAGATCTTCTGGCTTTTCTTTAAGGTACCATTTTATATGCGTTGAATTATGAAATACAAGTCTAAATGATAGAATTTACCTGTGAGCTTTCCAATTGTCGAGGTGAGCTGATTAGTTAACTAAATGCAGTTGAAATGAAAGGGACTTTTTTTTTGTGGCAGCTGTGGTTGGTCCATGGAGCAAAACTGGTTGTCTAGGTAATGTTCAATTGCCTCCAGCTATGGTTGTATGTATCATTTACTTTATTTTCAGTTGTTTAAATGACCAATTATTCAAGTTTTATCTTTCTAATCTTATGATTCATTTAATTTGTAGGCTAATGGGCACAAAGTGATGTCTGTCTCGCCACATTATGATGTCTGGCATACTTTTGTCCTTGTTGAGGTTAACTCTTAATCTCCAAGTCGAATTTCTTAATTGCTTATCTTTCAAGATTCTATTAAAATAATGATGATCTTATTAATTACATATTAAAGTCCGAGATAAACTAGAGACCGTTAAGTAGAGAATAAGATCTCGTCAATTTGCTGATATATGTGAATGATTTTGAGTCCAGCTTTATTGAACAAGAACCTTTTTATTTTGCAGGAAATTATAATTTTCCAGAGAAGTAATAAGTTTTTATTGATCAAATGCATCCTATCAAGTTCGAAGTTGGATATTTTTAGCACGTGTTTGGAAGAGGGCATATGGTCGCAAGAGGATATATGTCAAACGAGAAGTCGACGCAATTAATTTTTAGATTTTTTATTCTAATATTTGGAATTATGTAAATTTAACTACAAATGGAAGTTTGGCATTTAGTACTCTGTAAAGAAGAAATCGTGTTTTACAATGTATAATATAATTCATGTTGGACCTTTTAGCATAATTGACTTCATTTAGCATTAAACTACTACATTGTACAATGATGGACAATGAACAGGTATCAGAACTGAAAAATAATTAATAATAATAAAATAAAATAATCCCAAAACTATTCCTGACGGTTTTTAAGCATCATAACAAACTTTTCTTGACGGATTTTTTACATGTAAAAGTATATACGACGCCTCTTTTCTCGACGGTTTCCTGACGGGTTGAAACCGTCGTGTATAATCTTCCTGACGGTTTTTTCACTTTTCTTGACGCTTTTTATCCGTCGTATAAAGCGATAAATGTTGTAGTGTTTTTCGGTACAGATTATGTGGTGTTCTTTAAAGACTTATATTCGACTATCCATTAGGTGTAGGGGTGGTAAACATGCTGAGCTGACTAAGAAAAAGCTTGAACTCGAATTTGAGTTTTTCGAGCTCGAGCTTTTCTGTGTTTATCTCATGATTTATTCGGTGGTCCTTCACAATCCACTATTAATATATGCAGAGCCGGCCCTGGCCCAGGGCGAACAAGCCTCATTTTCTTTAGGGGCCCCACCACCACCAAACTCTCTCCTATCCACGTCACTCTTTATTAAATGCCACATCATTATGAGGTACTGATATTAATCCCCTCAAAATTTTGAAAAGTGCAGGTTACGATAGCAAAACTTCGATGGATTATTGATCGTAAGTGATTATTTTTGTTGCACGTTACCCCTTGAAAACACTATTTTTTTGCTCGTTGCCCCTTAAAATGTTATTTTTGTTGCCCAATACCATCCAAAAAATGATTTTTGGGGCAAAGTGCAACCAAAATAATAGGGCAAACTGCACATCACCCGCTGTATATTTGTAATTTTCGCACTTTACCCCCTCAAACTTTTGAAAAGTGAAAACCCCCCTTCAAAATATTATTCTTGTTGCACATTTCCCCGATAGCAAAATTCCGATGGATTATTCATCAGAATTGAGGATTTTTGTTGCACGTTATCCCTTTAAATATTATTTTTATTGCAAGTTGCTCCTTAAAAACATTCCATTTTTGCACATTACCCCTTTGAAATGTTATTTTTGTTTCACAATGCCCTCCACAAATTGGCTTATGGGGCAAAGTGCAATCAATATAATATTTTGAGGGGGGAAAATCCATCTTTAAATTTTTTTCTTTTGGGGAGAGGGTGTGGAAAACTGCGAAAAACAGAAATTAATTAATAGGGGCAAAGTGCATTTTGTCCGAAAATAATATGCATCCTTTTTTTTAAATTTTAGGATGAAAATTGCAAAAATAAAACATTTATAGGGGTTGAAGCGTATTTTATCCTTTACACAAAGCCAAGTTCAGGGTTATTAATAAAGCCCTAGAAAATTCACTTATAAAAAAATAAAAAATAAACCACACCCAAATCCTCCTTAAGCGTTTCGATCAAACCGACGAGCGAGAACACTTTTCGTTGCTAAACCTCGTCGCCGAAAACGGAGCCCTTTCCGTCAATTCCTCCTCGCATCTCGAATTCCCCGTAAAATCACGTACCGCATGTTCCCCGATAGTCGGCTGCTGCGACGGACTCGTGTGCCTGTTGGAAACTTGCTCCGCACGTTCTTCTCCGGAGCATGTGATATTATGGAACCCATCTATTAGAACTCATCTCGTATTGCCCACCCCCACTATCAACCCGAAAGAATCCCACGTGGTCGGTGGTCGTGCTGGGGTTCGGATCCGCCGCGAATCACGCCCACCATAAGGTTGTGAGGTTGGTTTATAAGCCTAATGATTTTGATGCTGAGGTGTTTTCCGTCAAGACACGGAGTTGGCGGAGGCTGATTGATGGAGTTGGAATTGCTCTGCAAGCTCTTAACACTGGCTACTGTCAGGCTTACTGTCAGGCTTTCTTGAACGGGGTTGTGCATTGGTTAGCACTCAACCCGGTCGATCGTCGTGCTTCGTTTCTGGCATTTGATGTCGGCGACGAGGTGTTCGGCGAAGTAATGTTGCCGGATTGTCTCGCGAGCGAGTGTTCAAATAAGCTATGCATTTTCGTGATGGGGGAATCGCTCGGCGTGGTCAAATATAATGAAGGTTACAAATCGTGGGATGTGTGGGTGATGAAGGAGTACCCTGTGAAAGAATCTTGGACGAAGATGTATACCGTCGAAGTAAGTGCAAGAGTGATTGGGTTTCGGAACAGTGGCGAAGCTTCGCTCGCATTACGTAGTCCTGGGTTGGTCGTCTATAATTTAAAGACTAAGCAGATGCAGAGTGAGGATCTTGGAATCTACGGGTGTGCGATGTTGTTCTATGTTGATAATTACGTCGAAAGCTTGCTCTTGCTTTAGATGATGACGTGTTAGTGGAGATCCAATCGAGGAGAAACCGAATCGAATGGAGATGCGTTTTGGTGAAGAATAGCTTGATGGCATTGGCAGGCAAGTAGTTCTCCGAGTTTTTTGAATGTTTTATTTTCTTAGGCCCAGTTTGGTTGCCAAGATTAGCCATGATTAACTAAATTATTGCACTTAATTTGATGTTTGGTATCCCAATAAATTGCACGGTCGACCCGCCAAAATTATGTAATCATGGCTTATCTTGCCTTATCTTAGCTTATTTTGTCTTCTAATGAGTTTTTTTTTGTTTGACGCTGCAAGCTCCAATAGAATATTTGGGTTTGATTAGATTATTTAATCTTATCTTAACTAATCTTATTTTACCAACCAAACACTGCATTAGGATAAAAATGATTCATTAGTAATACTGTTTATCCCATGGAAAACTTTCGGCTGTGCTATACTTTGAGAAAGTATGCTTGTTTTTATTTATTCTAGTGAGGTACTACTTATTTATTCTTAGTGAGGAGGTACTAGGGGAACTCTGCATTAGTTTTATGGTAAATTACGGCCACCCTTAAAGTAAGGTTAAATTACGAATAAATCCTTATGTTTGGGTAATTATAATTACCCCTCAACTGTGAATCTTCTTACACGTCCACCCTTTCGGTGTCAAATTTAGTGGAATCTTCTAGATTATGTGGAATATTCTCAAGTTTGTACCCATTTTACCCCATTCGAGCTCCACATCTTGAAACAAGATGATCATAGTTTGTAAATATCAGATTGTGATTCAGTACAAACTGCATTTTTGCACAAAATAAGTACAAACTAGAGAACATTCCACAAAATCTAAAACATTATGTGGACGTGTAAGAAGATTCGTAGTTGATAGATGGTTGTAATTACCCAAACAAAAGAGTGAGTTTCGTAATTTGACCTTACCGCAGGGGTGGCCGTAACTTACCCTTAATTTTATCTTGTGAATCTTGTCGGTAAATACATGGATTTCTTTAGCTTTACGTCACTCTACTTTATTGTCGGACTCGTGGAATTGAATTATGTTGCTCAATTTATTAAGGACGAACTAGAAAAATGCAATATTTAAAAATTTAAAAATATTATCTTGTACTGTTGGGTACATATTTAATAAATAACATCTAATTGTTATTGGACCAATTAATCGAATATATTCATATCGATTTAAGAATTCAATACATAAATAATAGTAAATTAATAATATTAAGTATTTAAATTTATTTTAGTTCATTAATTTCTTAAAATATATTTTCATTCATTATTATACAATATATATTACTTTTTTTTCGATAATTTAATTTTAGTTACTTTTCAATTTTTATGATCCAATAATTATTAGATTGTTATGTTTATTATGTTTTAATTTTAAAATATAAAATATTTGATGTTGAGGGGTAAGTGTTACATAGACTATACTTCTTCAGGGGTGGAAAGTGTATTTAGCTAACCCAAAAAACTATTGATATGAGGAAATCAGATAGCCATGGACCAATTTTGATTGGGTTTTGAACTGCGTAAAATCTTTGTTTTATTTCTTGTTAAAAAGTGAAGAGATATATGCATAGTGATCGTTTGCTTGATTGGGAACTCGTGTTAGGCTTTAAAATGAGCATCGGCAGTGTTTAAGTTTATATCGAAACTTGAAGAAAGAGCATTCTTTTATGACAGAAGAAATCGGTGGATGATTTTTATGCACGCACCTTGATGCGGTCGATACACATTTTATACGACTTGTCTTTCGATTTAAAGATATGTCAAATAGGTTGCAAATATTGTCTCTCGTGCTTGCGTTTATTTTTTATATGATGTCTAACATGTGAAAATACATTGGTACTTAAGGGAGACAAAAATATTAGTCTATCTTGTGATATGTTGCATGCAGGGCCGGTTCTGAGGGGAGGTGAAGTAGGCGGTAGCTTAGGGCCCCTGGATTTTTACGAAAATTTGGGGCCCCCAAATATTTTTATATACCCTTTATATATATATATATATATATATATATATATATATATATATATATATATATATATATATTTTAAAACCTCAATTCTAAAATAAATCTAAAAGCAAAGTTTTTTGGCTATTTTTATAATTTTATTAATCTTGGGGCCCCTAAATATTAAATTTATATTATTTTTGTTCGATTTTGATGACCTTCTCGTAATGCAAAACGATAAACCCGACTGTGAAATCATTTAAGTTTCTGCTCCTCCCAAGAATTTGATTCTTCGTTTTCTTCGTTATAATATTGCAAATATTTTAACCTCATTTTGAAGTACATTTCTTTAGATGTCAATTTTTTTCTGGGAAAATTACAGTTTTCATCCTTCATGTTCGCATTGATTTCATAGTTGGTCCCCCATGTTCACAAAAAACACATTTGGTCCCTCATGTTTCAATAATTTAACACTTTCGGTTATTTCGGTCAATTTACCGTTAGTCTGTCAGTTAAGACAGTGGTGGGCACACGCATGATTCCGTTAGTATTAATGGAAACTTGATGGGAATGACTAAAAATGTTGAATTTCTGAAATGTAAGGGACCAAATTTGCTTTTTGTGAACATGAGTGACCAAATATGAAATCGATGCAAAATTGAAGGACGGAAACTGTATTTTTCCTTTTTGTCAAGGTGTCCGGATTGTGGAATTGATATGTAGCATTTTCCTAGGTTGTACGTATAAAATTCTTGGAAACAAATCGATACCCTGCAATGAAAATCACAAAATACATATTTGGGCATGTTAAATGAAAGGCTAGCAAACAAGATTTTTTTGTTTGTGTCGCTAAATGTTTACAAATGCTGCAAAATTTAAGCATCCACGTAGGCAGCTCGATGTTAAGGTTATCAAACATTTTGACACAAAATGAATAAGTAGTATAGTATAAGGGACGAAAGTTATAATTCTCGTAATTCGATTTTGGCATTCGATATTGTTGATGAGGTATTCAGTGAAGTAATGTTGCCAGATGAGTTGGCAAGCGAAGACATAGCGCAGTTGCGCATTCTTGTGATTGGAGAATCGTTTGGCGTGCATGGTCAAACACGATAGAGATGATGCATACGATGTGTGGGTGATGAAGGAGTACTGTGTGAAAGAATCTTGGACTAAGTTATACACCATTGATCACTTGATTGGAAAGATAGAAAACCTATTCGAGTTTTGGAAGAGCGGTGAAGCTTTACTGGAAGTAAAGGGGCATGGGTTAGTTGTCTATAATCCGGAAACTAAGATGCCGAAGGTTCTTGGAATCAACGGGTATGTTTATCATTATGTCGAAAGTTTGCTCTTGTTTAGTGGGCTATCGAGGTGGAATTCATTGGAGTTGCATTTGAGGCATTGCGAAAGTCTAAAACACCGGAGAAGCTTTTTCGGTGAGGAGTACGTAGCTGGAATACATCGTTGATGGAGATGAAATCGAACGCCATGCATGCCATCCAAGATCTTAAATTATTTATGTTTTTTTTAAGAACAAAATGCGCCTCGCCTCTTAGAAATTTCTAGTTTTCGCACTTTCCCCTTACAAATTTAAAAATGGGATTATCCCCTTTCCAAATTTCATTATAGTTGCAATTTTGCGTATTTAGCCTTTACTTTTTGATGCATGCTATGTTTCTCGTAGAATGGAAATGATTTCGATAAAAAAAAGGCTTGATAGAATGTGACGGAGAAGAATGAAGATAAAAAACTGGTAAAAAAGGAGACAAGAGATTAGATTAGTATATACTGTATACCTAGCCGGAAGTAAAACTTTCGACTGTACTATCTAATTCGTTCTTGTCAATGGTCGTTAGGTCGAGCTTGTCACATATGGTTAGACTAGTGCGGTTTACATCTCTAGTATCAAGCTATTATACGGGAGTGTAAATTTACCCAATACACCTATATGGCTGGTTGCGGGTTCATTTATTACCAAAAAGATAAAATAGGTACTACTAGGGAAAATCTGCGTCGAGTTTATGTTATGAATAATATTAGAAAGGGCAAATTCCACTTTCCGTCATTGTACTTTGACTCGGTATCATTTTACCCTCTTCTATTTTTGATTGCATCGATTTGCAAGTTGCACTTGAAAAATTGTCTTAATGTGGACCTTGTTGTTAGTTTTCAGACTCTTGACCTCAATACCGTTTGATCTAAGGTCTGAAAATTGCAAAAAAACGCTACCCCTTTCAGTTTAAATAATTATTATTAAAAATAACATTAAAAAAAAGAAAAAGAATAAAAAAAGAACATAAAAATTCATGACATGGGGAAGGATCACATAGGGCTCAACCGCCAGTTACCCATTTTTTCATTATTTAATATTTTCTTTTTATTATTTTTTTTTTCTGAAACTGGGAGGGGTGGAGTTGTTGCAATTTTCAGACCTTGAATCGAACGGTGTTAAGAACAAATGTCTGAAAACTAACCGTGAGGGCCATATTAAGACAATTTTTCAAGTGCAGAGAGGAAAATCGATGCAATCGAGAATAGAATGGAGAAAAGTGATACCGGACCAAATTCTAAGAGGGGAAAGTGGGATTTGCCCTATTAGGAACTAGGGATGGTAAAAATGCCCGATCCGCTAGCTACCCGTGGGTATCCGACCCATTTAAAACGGTTACTGAAGCCATTAGGGTTTTGATAATGATTTTGGTAAAAGAAATACAAATCGTCACGGTCTTTGTATGATTTTGGTTTTACCTCGTCGATAATGGTATCAGACCAAAAACAAAAAATATATATATATATATATATATATATATATATATATATATATATCCTTATAAACACAGAAGGGTAGGCAATCTAAATGAAAGTTTAGACAATTGCAAATCCATTAAATCAATAACATGTAACAAAATAAAGAATTCTAGTTAAGTAGCTTAACATATTATAACTTTCGTTCAACATACCCAAAATATATTAATTAATATATTCCCTTCAAAGAAACACATTATTCAAAGTACAAATTGCATTACAAATTGTGTTTAGGGGGTTATGGAGGAAATTTAAGGATTCAAAGAGGTAGTATACGAATGAATTAGGGATTCGAAAAAGTGCAAGTTAGGTTCTAATTCAAGATGCAATCAGAAGTTGAACGTTCTCTTGCGTATCATGTGCAAAGCACTTGTTGTTTTCCATCCAAACTAACTAGCCAAATTGACGGACGGACGAAAACAACATCAAATGGCATGTTTAGCGATGAATAATGTTACTCCAACTTGTTTAGGGACAAAAAGCGAATGAGTAATCAAGTATACAGACGAAAAGTGTAATCATCCCCAAATAGGTAGTGTGACATATATAGTTCATACTTCTAAATATAAGGGGATAATTACAGTTTTTGTCCCTATATTACACATTTTTATTGTAATTTGGACCTTAATTATTTTATGCCACGAAATTTGTCCTCAAATAGTTGGTATTTTTTACACTTTCCATCCGTAGTTTGATTTGATGGAAAAGCACTTGTGGAGGAACATCACCATACTATTTCAATCATTTCTTTAAAATATTTGTACTTTTTACTTCATAACCGAAACGGAAACCAAAATCGAAACCGAAACCGAAACATGAGTCTTGACCCTTTTGCTGTTTTTTTAATGAATTACTCTAAAAAATAATTTGGGGCCGATGCCCCTGAACCCCCAAAATTTTAATCTCCCTCCGTTGGATTAATTCATAAAAACCTGGCCCCGCATTCAACAAAGGCATGAATCCCAATATAAACTCAAAGTTTCTCAATAAATCTTCTTTCAGGTGTTCCCATAGCCATATCTTCAGTAATTTACAAATTAGATGGAAAATTGAAATTTCAGAATACTCTGTACTATATACTAACAATTCTGATCTGAAATAATCTTCATCATAACAAAAAGAAAAAAAGAACAATTCAAAAAATATAAACGCTCGATATGCCGAAGATGGAAACACAAATTTTTATAATAATTCCAAGATCAAGTGATATCCAACTCAAAGCATAGAATAATTTAAAGTCATGCTTGCAAAATGATGTTTGTTTTCATCCCCATCAACCGTGTTTGTTTCAGCTACTATTCACCAAAGAAGCAAGCTTTCAGCATAAATATCGACATACGACGAATACGGATTCCCGTAGATTCCAAGATCCTTAGTCTCCTTCGTCTCCGGATTATAGACAACTAACCAAAGATCACGTAACGTCAGTAAAGCTTCACCACTCTTCCAAAATCCAACTAAATTATTAATCCCCTCCACCAAATCAATCTTATATAACTTAGTCCAAGATTCTTTCACACGGTACTCCTTCATCACCCACACGCCACACGACTCGTTAGTCGAACCGACAATTCCAAGTGATTCCTCAATCACGAAAACACCCAACTTTACCGAAGCACCCTGAAACACGTGGATTATTTCCATATTTTGTTTTTAACCTTCTTATTTTCTAAACTAAATTTTAGTTATTGAATAAGTAGTGCTTAGTGGGTTAAGTATAGTGCTTAGTGGGCTAAGTAGTGCTTAGTGGATTTAATTGTGGATTTTATTCTAACTTCCTAACTAACCCACTAACCCATTTTCTTGAGTGCTCTTGTGGTTGGTTTTCTTGCAGATCATGGGCTGAAGAGTGGAAGCTTGAAATGTCTATAAATACCGATTTCAATACTCAATGAAATTGATCGATTCCGAAGAAAAAAAAAAACACCGAGAGCTGAAAAGAATACATGAGTGTTTTAGTGTGTTTTTAGGATCGGTTGGTTGTACTCCTCATGAGTACAATCTTTACGTACTCCTTATGAGTACATTCTTTACGTACTTCTCATAAGTACATTCTTTGTAGTCTAGATTGTTTAGTATATATGTTTCTAGACTTGGTTGTAAGAATGATCAAGATAGTGATTCATTCATAAGTTCTTTACGTACTCCTCACGAGTACATCTTTGAAATCTAGAATTTTTAATATTTTTCTTTTTGTATCTAGATTTGAATGTAAGAATGATTCATTCATAAGGAAGAAGTTTTCGCACCTCTTCTGTTTGTATTCTTGGAATACTGATTTTAATATATTTTTCCGTCCTGTAAAGGGCAAGTTCACAAGTCTTTACTTGTGAACATTTTTAATTCTGAGTATTGTTCTTTTATCTTTATATTTCCGCTGCATGTTTGTTCAAGTGTCATAACACTTAAGATAACACCTTTGTATTAAACGAATTCGGGACCATAAATTCTTTCAATTGGCATCAAGAGCCAACACTTGACGTATACTAAGTGTTTGTTCCTATTTTCTTTTTCAGAAACGAATTCGTGATGGATACTCAGATGACTGCTTCTATGCGACCTCATGTACTCGACGGCACAAACTACACCTACTGGAAAGTCAAGATGAGGGCGTACATCAAAGCCATTGATGAGAGAGCCTGGAGATCTATTCTCACTGGATGGAAGCCACCAACTATCAAATGCTAACCAAAACTCAAAGGCGTTAAATGCGATTTTTAATTCAGTAGATTTAACAATGTTTAAATTGATCTCAGTGTGCACTTCTGCGAAGGATGCTTGGGAAGTTCTTCAGCTACATTGTGAAGGATCAGACAGTGTCAGAAGAACTAAGCTCAGATTACTCTCCTCTAAATTTGAGAGACTGAGAATGGAAGAAACTGAAACAATTTCTCAGTACAATGAGAAATTGATTGATTTAGCTAATGAATTTCAATCCTTAGGTGGTCCTTTGAGCAACGAGATACTGGTGAATAAGGTATTGAGAACTCTTCCAAAAAGATTCAGCATGACAGTTACTGCTATTGAGGAGGCCAAAGACACATCATCTCTACGGCTGGACGACTTAATTGGTAGCCTAAAGTCTAGAGAAATGAACTTTGAAGATCAAAGAAAGGAGAAAGGTAAGGCTATCTCAAATGCACTCCAGGCAGAATTAGAGAAGGAAGATGTTGCTCCGGAATATGATGATGACGCAGAGGAATGTCTCAACAATGTTGCATTCCAAATTCAGAAATTCAATAGGGCATACAGGCGAAGTGGAATCAAGCCCAGACAATTATTTCCAGATGGCTCTCCACAAAATCGACAAACTCAGCCCCGGAACAGATCTATTCCACAGAGAACATTTCCTCAAACATCTTCTCAAACCACTTTAAAAAATTCTTCATTTATTCGTTCAAATCCTGAACCACCTAACTTGGATCATATTAAATGCAGGGCATGTTCAGGATTTGGACATTATGCTAATGAATGTGCAAATACCTTGAGAAGAAGAGGAATGAGTTTGATTTGTGCTGTCAGTGATGAGGAGGAAGAGCAACCTGAACAGACAGAGGATCAGCAATCCACTAAACAAGCTCTTTCTGTCAGATATATCACTGAAAGTGCTTCTGAAACAGAATCACAAGGGGTTTCTCCAGATGCTGCAACACTTTCTGAAACACTTTCAGTGACTGAAATTTCTGAGTTAAATAATGATCATTATACATGTTTAAACTCTATTTCTTTGAATGCAGAAGAATCCAGTAAAGAAGCAGTTAGTGATGAGGAAGAAATGTGTAAGAGATTGTTCAGTGACTTGGAGAAGAAGACTCAAGCTCTAGATGCAGCCAACAAGGAAAATTCTTCCCTTAAAGAAACAATCACACATTTGGAGGTTGGTATCACCAAGAAGGATCTTGAACTGGCAAAGGTGAAAGATGAACTCAAAGAAGCAACTCTAGCAATCAAGAGGATGAATACCGGCACAACTAAACTCGAAGAGATTGTGTCACTGGAGAAGTACAACAAGAATGAAGGTCTAGGGTTCAACAAACAAGTGAAGAAACACAAGCCAGTAAAGAAGAAAGAAATTGTCCTTGTAAAAGAGAAGAGTTCAAATGGAAAACAATGCAGGAATTCCACAGTCACCACTCCAGAGTCCAGAATAAGGGAATACATTTGTCATTACTGTTTCTCACCAGGACATATTCGTCCATTTTGTGAAAAACACAGTAGTGATAAAATGTTGTACAAAATGAGTCACATCACTCCAGGCAACACCTTAAAGAAAAATGTAGAATTTACCAAAAAGGAGTGGAGAATATGGACTCCCAAAGGTAAACTTATGTGCAAAGCAGTATACACTTCTTTAAATGCTAACATTTCAGGTTCATGGTACTTTGATAGTGGATGCTCTAGGCACATAACTGGAACAAAAGAATTTCTATCAAACTACCATACACTCAATGGAGGACGTGTAACCTATGGAAGAGGAGCTAAAGGCAAAGTGGTTGGACGTGGAACACTCAGTATTGAGGGACTTCCAAAACTTTCAAATGTCTTACATGTTGAAGGATTGGGGTCAAATCTCATCAGTTCCAGGTTAATGGATAATTGTTATCAAACAGGTGATACCATCTCATGCAAGAGCTCAAGAGTAAGTGAAGTAGAGCAGTGGCACCAGAAACTAGGGCACACAAACTTCAAAAATCTGAAGCTGCTCAACAAGTACAATGCCATAAGAGGAATTCCAGATCTCAAGATCAAGGACATTCCTATATGCAGAATGTGCCAGAAGGGAAAGCAAACTGGAGTACCACACAAAGTGTTACAACCCGTTGGTACCACCATTTGTTTTGAACTTGTACATATGGATCTTATGGGTCCTATAGAGGTAGAAAGCCTAGGTGGTAAAAAATATGTATTTGTGTGTGTTGATGATTTTTCAAGATATACTTTGGTGTATTTTTAAAGAGAAAAATCTGGTCTAGAATACATGCATGTGTTTGGATGTGTTTGTATGTCCTAAACGATAGAAATCATCTAGCTAAATTTGATTCCAAAAGTGATTTGAGTTTATTTATGGGATACTCTAATAACAGTCATGCTTATAGAGTATATAACTTAAGAACTCGAACCATTATTGAATCTGTAAATGTGGTATTTGATGATTTTGCTGATCTTCGCAGTAAAACAGCTGAAGATGAAGTTGATGACCTGATTGCTGAAGGAGAAACAACTGAAGAAGACACTTCTGCCACAGATGGCCCAGATACAGACAGTCCAGTTTCAAGAGAAGAAGGTGCTGAGCCAAGTGTTACCACATCTGACTCAGTACATCCTCCAGAGTATACATAGACTGAATTGCAGCCAACCTTTGATGTCTGCAGAAAGGAACCATCAAGTAGAATCCAGAAAAATCACCCATCTACTCAAGTAGTGGGAGATATCTTTGATGGAATAAGAACCAGAAGAAAAGAGAGAGTGAATTACAGAGATATGGTAAGATTTGCAAATTTATCTTCTGAATGTGCACTAACTGGAACCACTTGTTTTGTGTCTTCAGTAGAACCAAGGAATATTGCAGAAGCTCTGAAGGATGAATTCTGGGTCAATGCAATGCATGAAGAGTTGAATCAGTTCATCAGAAATGATGTTTGGTACTTAGTTCCCAGACCAAGCCATGTAAATGTGATAGGAACTAAATGGATCTTCAAAAACAAAACTGATGAAAAAGGTACAGTGGTTAGAAATAAGGCTAGGTTAGTAGCACAAGGTTATACTCAAATTGAGGGTATAGACTTTGATGAGACTTTTGCTCCAGTAGCTAGAATTGAATCTATTAGGTTACTTCTTGCTATAGCCTGCTTTCTTAAAATCAAACTGTATCAGATGGATATCAAAAGTGCATTTCTGAATGGGGTTTTAAATGAGGAAGCATATGTAGAACAACCCAAGGGTTTTGAAGATTCTGCCAAGCCTAATCATGTTTTCAAGCTTAAGAAGGCACTGTATGGTCTTAAACAAGCTCCTAGAGCTTGGTATCAAAGACTCACTGACTTCTTACTTGAAATACAGTTCAACAGAGGAGAGGCAGACAGAACCCTATTTGTTAGAAGAACTAATAATCATATCATTATTGTTCATATATATGTTGATGATATTGTTTTTGGCTCTACTTGTGCTAACCTTTTACAGTCTTTTGTAGATTCTATGTCTCACACTTTTGAAATGAGCATGGTAGGGGAGTTGAATTACTTCTTAGGACTCCAAATCAAACAGACAGGTGAAGGAATTTTTTTAAATCAAAAGAAGTATGCTCTCAATCTGGTCAAAAGGTTTGAGTTGGAGTCAGCCAAGCACATGAAAACTCCAATGGGTTCCAGCCAAAAACTGTCCAAGGATGATGTTGCAGAAGATGTTGACAACACTCTTTACAGAAGCATGATTGGAAGCCTTCTGTATCTAACAACAAGCAGGCCTGACATTATGTTTAGTGTTTGTGTGTGTGCCAGGTACCAAGCTAATCCCAAAGTCACTCATCTTAAAGCTGTGAAGAGGATTATTAGGTATGTTGCAGGTACAGTAGATTTAGGGATTCAGTTTTTCAAAGACACTAATACAAAGTTGATAGGTTTTAGTGATTCTGATTGGGCTGGGGACATTAGTGACAGAAAAAGCACCTCAGGTGCATGTTTCTTTTTGGGGAATAATCTGGTTTCTTGGTTTAGTAGAAAGCAAAATTGTGTATCGCTCTCAACAGCTGAATCAGAATATGTAGCTGCTGGAGGATGTTGTGGTCAACTAATTTGGATGAAACAAATGTTGGGAGATTATGGGTTGACCAGTGATACCCTGACCATATATTGTGATAATTCAAGTGCTATTGACATTTCAAAAAATCCTGTTCAACACTCACGAACTAAACACATAGATATTAAACATCATTTTATTCGTGATATAGTTGAGAAAAATATAGTGTGCTTAAAGTACATTCCTACAGAAGATCAGTTGGCTGACATATTTACAAAGGCATTAGACTATGAGAGGTTTTCTAAACTCAGAAAATCTCTCGGGATGTGTACTGAATAAACATGTCCTGAAATATGTTGCAGCACCTCATCAAATATCTTAAGCTGCAACATAATTTACTGAAGCTTAGCTTCTTTAAATAATGACTTCACTGTGATGAATTATTTTTCTAAATAAGTAACTGGAAGTCTTTCACCTTGAAACATGATCATGCTTCATGTAAACATTTAGGGAATAATTACACTCACATAAGTCAAACTCCTCTATTTTGATAGTCATATCTTAGTAACTGAGGAACCTTCAAACTGAACACTTGATCATGTTCCATGTGAATTGTTTGACTTGAAAATAAGAGTTTAGAAAAAAAAAAAAAAAAAAAAAAAGATATATATATATATATATATATAATAAAATCTATGTCTGTTAGCCAATTCTTTTTCTCACTATTAATCATTAATAAATATGTTTTTATTTTTATGAATATTTCATGAGTGCTACGGTTTTATTCTTATTTTTTTTAATTATCCCTATTTATATGGGTCATGGGTACATGGGTTAGTCTTTCATTTTCCACTAAGTCCACTCCTTATTATGCCATGTGTCACGGTTTGCTTTAAACTGCCAAAGAAACTCTTATTCTCCTTAATCACACTCTCTCCAAGAAAAACGCACACCACTTCTTCACCTTCTCCACTTCAATTTTTTTTTGCAAAAATTAGGGCTTATAAATTTGTGCTTCATCTTTCGAAAATTCACACTCAAAAATCAACAGCACAAAGAAGCAATCTTTCTTTATCTACTGTATCATGGCATTTCCTCCAAGAAATCCTCTTCCAGCCGCAGTTGGTGATGTCCACAACGATGCTGCAGCACCTGAACCAGCAGACCCAAATCTGGCCATCATCGTTCATCCTGTCAACCTTGAAGCTATGCCGATCAGCTTTATTGAGCCCGGAGACGAGATGAATCCGATTGACCCAGACAACTTCCAGAACGTGGGTCCCTCTTCCAATGCAGGAAGGATTCCAACTCGCCGGTCCAAGCGCATGAATCCCTTCCCTGATCTGAATGCTACTGGATCACAACGCCGAAGGGGAAGACATTCTCCCAGCAGAGGCGGCAGAGGTAGAAGAAGAGGCAGCAGAGGCGGCGGCAGAGGTAGAAGAAGAGGCAGCAGAGTCGGTCGCACTCCAGTTAGGCCAAACCCACCAAGAGGCCTTCATTTGGTTGATGAAGAAACTGATGATGAAGAAGGAGATCCTACTTTTGCAGAACCAAGCCCAAGCTCTCTCCTCAAGCTCCACTGAGTCATCTTCCAAAGACTCACCTCCACTAGCATCAACTCAGGGAGAGACATTTCAGTCCAACATGTTGCTGCACATGTTTCTGAAAATGCTGCTGCACCTACTGTCTCAGACAATGCTTCTCAAAATGTTGCTGAGGATGCTGCTCCTTATCAAGATGAGGAAATGCCAGACTTTTCTGGGATGTCCTTTGCTGAGCATGTAGATATCACCACTGCTGATGCCGAGGACTTTGCCACCACAGAAGAAACCTCACTTCCTACACCCTCAGCTTCAAATGAAGATCCTCTGGAAACTCTGGCAGAAGCAGCTGTTCAAGTGGATGCACCACCTTCCCAGGCTGAAGAGGAAAAGAAAAGTGATGACAGTTGGGAAGTGCCCTTGCCTATTTCCGCAAGAATTTGCCATCCTCAGAGTCAGACAGTGATTCTTCCGAGGACTCATCTCAGATGGAAGAAGATGCTGCTCCACCTGTTGCATCACCTGAGCCAGCATACATCCCAGATGAACTTGAAGACTCAGAAGAAGATGAATCCTCTGAGGAAGAAGAGCTAGACTTGGATGTGAAGGATCTGTCAACTCCTATTGAGGTAAACAATGCCTTCAGTCCTATCCTTTATTTTGAATCTGATTCAAATTTGAGTCCTCAAATCATGAATTGCCAATTCATTGAGGAAAATAAAATTTTCAAGGATGAGTTTGATAGACATAGGATCACTGTTTTTCATAAGGACTTGATCAAAGAAAAATCCTTAGTCTAGTTGAGGTTGCATGTCCTTATGAAGGAATTTTTATGCCAATTTACAAAAAAATTTTTAAAGAAAAATTCTCCAAACTTTGGAAAAGTTTTTTTGTGCGAATCAATTTTCTCTTTTTCTCCCAAAACTATCAACTCTCATTTACAAACTCCTACTGTGATTGATGAGGATAATTATGGTGATTTTACTGAAGTTTGTAAAACTCTTTTTGGCAATCGTTTTAAATCCTTCTCTCATCTACTCCATTCTGCTTTCTCACACTTGGCATGATAATTGTTTTTCAAAATTTTCTCAAAGCTCCTCATGTCCAACCCTGGAATGGAGATAATTTCCTCTCAACTGAATCAGGTCAAAATAATCTTGGTACTAAAGGTGTTGCTTCTCATGTTGACAACATCCCTGACATTCTTGTTTCTGTTTCTCGAGATTTTTTGTTAAAACAGCTTACTCACTCGCTAGTTCATATCACATATCATCAGTGCATGGTGGAAATGCTTCAGAGAGCACTTTCTGATCAAAAAGGGGGAGAACAAGCTGGTCATGAAGTTGAAACAGGGTGAAGCTGAAGGAGCAGAGGAAAGTAGTGGATCCAGTACTAGTGATGGAGGAACAACAGCTGATACTGAGAAGACTTTGGATTGCACTATTTTGTTATTTGCTATATTGGTTATCATATTCAGGGGGAGTTCAAGCAATGACTCATGGGGAGTTAAGCTAAAATTTAGTTTTGATCAGAAAGTTAAAAAGGGGGAGTTTGAAACACGTGGATTATTTCCATATTTTGTTTTTAACCTTCTTATTTTCTAAACTAAATTTTAGTTATTGAATAAGTAGTGCTTAGTGGGTTAAGTATACTGCTAGTGGGCTAAGTATAATACTTAGTGGGCTAAGTAGTGCTTAGTGGATTTAATTGTGGATTTTATTCTAACTTCCTAACTAACCCACTAACCCATTTTCTTGAGTGCTCTTGTGGTTAGTTTTCTTGCAGATCATGGGCTGAAGAGTGGAAGCTTGAAATGTCTATAAATACCGATTTCAATACTCAATGAAATTGATCGATTCCGAAGAAAAAAAAAACACCGAGAGCTGAAAAGAATACATGAGTGTTTTAGTGTGTTTTTAGGATCGGTTGGTTGTACTCCTCATGAGTACAATCTTTACGTACTCCTTATGAGTACATTCTTTACGTACTTCTCATAAGTACATTCTTTGTAGTCTAGATTGTTTAGTATATATGTTTCTAGACTTGGTTGTAAGAATGATCAAGATATTGATTCATTCATAAGTTCTTTACGTACTCCTCACGAGTACATCTTTGAAATCTAGAATTTTTAATATTTTTCTTTTTGTATCTAGATTTGAATGTAAGAATGATCATGAGAATGATTCATTCATAAGGAAGAAGTTTTCGCACCTCTTCTGTTTGTATTCTTGGAATACTGATTTTAATATATTTTTCCGTCCTGTAAAGGGCAAGTTCACAAGTCTTTACTTGTGAACATTTTTAATTCTGAGTATTGTTCTTTTATCTTTATATTTCCGCTGCATGTTTGTTCAAGTGTCATAACACTTAAGATAACACCTTTGTATTAAACGAATTCGGGACCATAAATTCTTTCACACCCGTTGCCAACTCATCCGGCAGCACTACTTCACCGAACACTTCATCACCAATGTCGAACGCCAGAACCGAACTACGATCATGGATAGGTTCTTTGGCTAGCCAATGCACAACCCCATACAAGAAAGCTCGACGGTATACATTTGAATAAGCACGCAGAGCAACATCAACTCCACGAATCAGCCTCCGCCAACTCCACGTATTTAGGGAAAATATCTCGACCTGCGGCGGAACACCACCACTAAAACCGTCGAATATCGTGCATTCGTAAACCAACCTCACAACCTTAACGTGGGCACGACTACCAACTCCGAAACCGAGTACGGCAATGTGGGGCCCTTCCGGATTGATAGTGGGTTCGGGTAAAACTATATGATTTCTAACCGATGGATTCCATATAATAATCCCGCGTTGCGAAGGGTTACGGAAGAACATACAATTTGATAAGCACACAAGCCCATCGCAATAACCCACTACGTTGGAATACTCGATCGGGAATCCGAATGGAGCTTCGAGTACCATTGAAGAATTGATACCAAAACCTCCATTTTCAGATACTTTCAGCTATGAAAACTGATCGAGCTTGTTGTCGTGACTGTAGCGCGTGAGGAGTAGGGTTTGATTCTTACTGTTGTTTGAGAGGTGTGATGCGATGAAGGCGGCGCTGGTGATAATCGACCGCCATGATTTCGAAACGGCGGTGAATCGGATTAGGGTTTTGACTGGCAATTTAACGAGGATTTCGGAGAAGAGCTCCGTCGGAAAGTAGTTCGACATAACTCAGTGGTGAAAACCGGCGGGAGAGATTTGGGGGAAAATTGGCTGACCTAAATTCCTAACCCGCACCCCTATTATATTTTAGGATAAATTACCAAAGCGCCCTCAACTAAGGTCAAATTACCAAAAAAATCATCTATAACTATCAACAAAAACCTCCTCTCAAAGTTGGTCATATTTTGTTATCAAGTTATTTGAAAATCTACAAATATTTGAAAATTATATTATCCTACAAATTTTTTTACCAATTACAATAATAGATCCATTAATCGAATAATTTGGTGATCAAAGTTGTTTTTATTTTATTTTGTAAGAAAATATAGTTTTTTCAGCAACTCGTGTGATTTTTATTTTTTTCTCGCACTTCGTACTCTCGAAATTATGTTGGATACAAAATAAAATAAAATTTTACTTTGTTATTTTCCACCATGTAAAGAAAAAAACAATAAAATATAGTTGCCCTTGTTAAGTTAAATATTCAATTAAGGTGTATGGTGACTGATTTATTGTGTTTTGATGGTGCAAAGTGCTATTAAATTTTTTCAAGGGTGCAAAGTACCAAAATGCTCGACTTTAAGGGTATAAAGTGGGATTAAGCCAAAAACGTGTAAGGTTTATTTTACCCTTAAGTTAAATACAAATAAAAAATAATAAATCATAAATCTTAGAAACCCTCTGAAGTATGATCTAATTACCGAAAAAAATAGCTCATGTATTCATAATTAATAAAAGGGTAAAATTCATTGTGTACCCCTGTACTATGAGAAATGTATCGTTTACCCCTGATGTATGGAAAACATCAAATAGCCCCCTACTTTTGATAGTCAATGATCAAACTTTTAACAGTGTTAAATTTGAGTGTGCAATTACTATTTTACCATGTTTTACACGCCTTAGAGAATTCTTAAAATTTCTCCCTCTCTTCGATTTTCCACCTAAAAGATTCATATAATTCTCAACATTTTTGTGAAATTTGTTGAAAAAACCTTGTATGAGCATACTCGAAGGACGCTTACCCTAGAAGATGGTACGAATTTTGGTTTTAGGTTTTCTTTTCTTTCCCAATTACGGGATTAAATTTGGGTGAACTGAGTTTTTTGGGGGGTTCTTTAACCCGGTGACCTTAGAGGATAAAGGACACGATTTTAACTAAAAATAAGCTGTATTTTATGGATTATTGACAGTTTTCAGAACTCGTTCAAAATAGAGAATTTTGTCGATTTTAGTGTTGTTTGATTTTAGGGGTTTATGTTTAATTTCAAACAACAGATGTAAGTTTTTGCATTGCTATATAAATAGCAAACGTAATATCTTGTTTGAATTCTCAACTTTATTCATTTTTTTTAGTGCCATAGTAATAGATTTCTCAACCTGTATGTATGACATTTTATGCTTGACTTAAATGAATTTTTTATTTTCAATGAAAACGTAATGTTTTTATTTTCTTTTGCAGAGTGTATATTTTCTCCAACTCAGATTAAAAAAAGATATTTTTATGCAAAGTCTGTAAATCTTTGTTTTTAGTTTGCGGTTCATTAGAGTATTATTTTGATTTAGCATTTCTTTTATATTTTAGGGGTTTTCACTTTTTTTTGTTTACATTATAAATGGACAAATTTAGGGGGAAAAATTAAACGAAATGAAGAATTCAAGAATAAAATAAAAAATGGGTGAAAAGAGTGAAAAAAAAAATGTTGAGAAGATTAAAAAAAAAGGCTGAATAAGTGGGAAATCGGGTCAAAAAATGGCTAAAACTAGACAATCTATATGTAGAGATTATTGGGGGTAATTTCATCAATAAAAAGCCAACGGATCTTTATAACGGTTGGTCAAAGATTTGACTAACGGATTCGAGAAAAAAGTTAATGGCAGGGGGGTATTTGATGTTTTCCATACATGAGGGGGATATACCCTTTAATCCTTTAATATATTACGGATCTCTCATAGTACAGGGGTGCAAAATGAATTTTACCCTTTAACATATTACATCCGTAAATAGGGTCGGATCACATTTAGCGCCCTTTTAAATGATAAATATTACAACAAAACTCCTCATAAATAATATCTAGAACAAAAAAAATCATATTTTATTTCAACTACACCCCTCATGAAACAATACAATAACAATTACCCCCAAGGGAAAATCCGCATTTGTTGAGGGATACTCCAGGAAATCACTAAGTCAAGACTCAAAGTGCACACAATCAAATCTAGACCATAGAAAGGAGCATTCAGATTTAAACGGCATGCAAAATTCCAGCCCTCTTTTGCTCAAAAAAAAATTCCAGCCCTCTTACACTACCTACATTTTGTTCTATTTTCTACTCTCTTTTTTTTTTTTTCTTTTTAATAAATTATTTTTTTTACTTTATTTACTAAAAGCACAATCAACTACAAATTACAGTAATCAACTACAAAATTTAAATATAATCAATTATCTTTTATTAGATAATCAGCTATAATTTTAAGTTACATACAATTCAAAACAACTATCTATTATAACAAAAAGACTACAAAAATCATAATCAAACAGCTATTTTTTAATTATAATAAAAACGACGATACAAAAATTATAATTCGAGGCTGGGGGGGCCTGATAGTTTACTTATCAGAGAGGTTTTTTTTGCTATATAACTTTAAGGTCCCCGTGGTATCGATAATTACACTCACCCCTTGAAACGTAGTTATAAACTCTAATGGGATAATGCATTGGATACGTTATTACGATAGAGTTCTAACGGACTATTGGTTTCAGGAACTGGTGCAGACAACAAAGAGTTATGTGTGATTTAAGAAATATTGAGGGAGCCATGTCACCCCATAACTCTATGTTATCTCCATCACTAGCTAAAAGTAATAGTCCATTAGAACCCTATCGGAATAATATATCCAATGCATTATCCCGTTAGAGTTTCTAACTACGTTTCAGGGGGTGAGTGTAATTATCGATACCATAGGGACCTTAAAATTATTTAAGCATACCTCAGGGGTGTGGGTGTAATTTACCCATATATATATATATATATATATATATATATATATATATAATGATTAAAAAATTGACAGGAAAAAAATTATGTGAAGAATTTTTTTTTCTTGTTTTTTATTCCAAATCAATAAATAGAATTGGTCTTAATTCGTACAAGACGGCAAAGATAATATTTTATCCTTAACAAAAAAAACAAAAGACGATCATATTTTTTTTTATTGTTGCAACTTATAATGTCAATATGCTAACAATCACATAGGAATGAAATAAGGTTTTTATATTCATCAATTATTGAATTTATTCCTTGTTATACTCACTCAATTATTGGAGCAGGTGAATGGTGATCGATCACATAAATGTCAAAACGTACATAAACGAAGTACAGTTCACGATCCTATCCAAAAAAAAAAGAAAAAAGGTGTACAGTTCACGTACGTGTGGTGTAATTGGTAGAATTAATAAATTAATGTTGGGTTAACATCGACTGTTTTAAGTTGAACTTGTTAGAAGGACCAAACGTACACGTTTATGAATATATATATATATATATATATATATATATATATATATATATATATATATATATATATATATATATATATATATATATATATATATATATATGGGAAATGATGAATACATGACAAAACGATTTTTAATAAATATAAGATATTTTTTTAACTTTAACTTTATGTGTATTTTTTAACCCATATTTTAGTACTAATAGACATTTTAATATGAAAATTAATGCTCGTCATCTATTTATCATTAACTATTAAATGATTATATTTATTCTCTGCAATTTCGAGTCTCAAACATATCTGAAAAAAACTCTAGATTTATTTGTCTTTAATATTCGATATTGACTATAACTAAATTTTTACCTCACTTTTTCAACCGTATTATCCTCGAAAACCGTAACTCCATGTTCATTAATGATGATTAATGGTATGATATTCTCTCAAAATAATGTCAATGAAAAGAAGAGTTTGAAAAAAATAAGAGGATATATATAAGTTTTGAATTTTTAAATAAATGAACTATGTTTACTAAAAATATTCGTCTGAAATTTTCCCAAAATAATGCCGTTGAAAACTTCTAAAAAAATAGATTTAACATAATAAGATGGAATATATAATAGATTTTGAATTTTTCAAAAATAAAATGTCCTATATTTACTAAAAGTCATCCTGCATTTGTCAGCACCCTAAATATGAATCGGGGTGGACCAATGGGTTTTTTCTTAGGTTTTTTCTTTGGGGCTAGAATATGGGATTATTTAAGAGAAGTTTTTTTTTTTTTTTTTATGGACTAAAGTGTATAAAATTGAAAATTTGAGCGGGACAAAGCGCATTAACCAATATATAAATAACTAATAATAATAAAAAAATTGTTAAAAAACAAAAAAAAATTGGGGGACGGGGGCCAACCCAAGCATCATATCATAGGTACGCGAGCACGCACATACACACACACACACATATATATATATATATATATATATATATATATATATATATATATATATATATATATATATATATATATATATATATATATATATATATATATATATATATATATATATATATATATCTTAGTGACATCCCTTATTATTTGTTTTAATAGAATTAGACCCACTTTGTTATTTGAATTTGAGAGACCCCTAATTTCTCATTATTTTATTTTACTCTATATCATTCTAATTTTCCATCCCTCTTACACACTACCTATATTTCGTTCTATTTTCTATTTTTGTTCTTTTTAACAAATTATTTTTTTACTTTATTTACTAAAATCATGACAATCAACAACAAATTACAGTAATCAACTACAAAATTTAATAAAAAATCAATTATATTTTATTAGATAATGAGCTATAATATTAAGGTACATACAATTCAAAACAACTATCTATTATAAAAAAAAAGACTATACAAAAATCATAACCAAACAACTATTTTATTATAAAAAGAAATGACTACACAAAAATCATAATCAACTACAAAATAAACGAAGTCAACCACAAATATCACCGAAACCAACTACAATTATTGAAAACCATAAGGGTATAATAGGCATACCAATAGCATTAGAATTTAAGCTAATTGTAAAAGTCAAATAAGAGGGATGTTGCTAAATGGCAAAAAAAGATAAAAATATAAGAGAAATTGTAGATTATTTCAATATTAAAAGAAGAAGAAGAATAATAATAATAAAAAACACAAAGTGGATGATCCCATTTGTGTTTATATAAAACTATGCAGTTTATATATAAACACAGTTTTCTGAACGGACTTCTCCAAATTACACCACCAATAATATATATAATGGATGAATTCACCGCATTACTAGAGTGCCCTCCGAAGCCACGTGAATGCTTGTGCTACATTGCATCGATAGTGATCACACTTTTGGTTGGACTGACCTTCAACCTCCAACGCCCGCGCTGCTACATCCAAGAATTCTACGTTCCCGCCCTCGACCTCTCCCTAAATAGTACCGTAATCAACCCTTGTCTCTTCTTCGATCTCGCGTTCGAGAACATTATGGCAGATCACAGTGTACGCTACGGAGATGTTGGCCTCACCTTCTCGTACGGTCGAACCGCGGTCGCCAAATACGTGGTCCCCACTTTCTACCAGGGGAAGTCGAAGAGGGCCGACAGGCGAGAGGTGGTGGAGAGCAGTGGGGTGCCGTGGGAGGCCGCCGTGAAGGCGGTTTCGAATGGGTCGGCAGCGGTTTTTCGGGTGGATTTGGTGGCTCGGCCTAGGTTTAGGTTTTGGTTTTGGTATTCGAAGAGGAAAGGTATGAGGATTGGGGCTGACGTGGAGGTTGATGGGTTTGGGATGAAGATGAAGAGAGAGGATATTAGGCTGACCAACTTGGGGGCTTCCAAAACTAGGGTTGGCATTTTTGTTATGTTTGTTGGTCTTTTAGTTACGTTGCTGTGTTTGTTCTAATTTTGAGTTTGTATTATTATTTGTTTGATTTTGAAATCTAATGTGACAAAACATAAATCTCGGGATTAAAAAATTGGAAGTTGATTGTAATAATATGATTGTGTTTTTATCCAAATTTTAAGTGTCTTTCTTGTTGTTTTTTCTCTTTTTCTGGACAATTTTAATTAGGGCAAATAACGAATAGGCTCATGCAATATTACTTAATTAAAAAAAGGATATCCAACTTTTTTGTCTTTCAAATAAATTCAGCTCATTCAAATTTATTTGCAAATAAGGAAAACTCTTTTATATATATCAAAGTTATCCCAAATTCCTTGAAAACCTAATTCAACTTCAATTTCATTATTTACACCCCAATTTAGCTCAATTTCACCAATTAACCAATTTTGACCGCCACCGCCGGAGACTGTCGGTCTCCGGTGCGCCTGTCTCCGGCGTTGACTTTTTTTTTTTCTTTTTTGTAAACTTGTTTTTTATAATAAGAAAATATTTTAATTAATATCACTGTCTTCTATATTATAAGAAAATATTTTAATTTATTTCATTTGTAAGAAAATATAGTTTTTTCAGCAATTCGTGTGATTTTTATTTTTCTTGCACTTTGTACACTCGAAATTAGGTTGGATGTTGAATAAAATAAAAATTTAATTTATTATTTTCCACCATGGAAATAAAGAAAAAAAAAACAATAAAATATAGCTGCCATTATTAAGTCATAAATATTCAATTCAGGGTGGATGGTGAATGATTCCGGCTTAATCCCACTCTTCACCTTGAAATGGAGAATTTTGGATTTTTGCACCCTTGAAAAACAACAATAACACTTTGCACCCGCAAACACAATAAATTATTTACTATGCACCCTTAATTGAATAATAAAGGATAATTCGTTTTTTATTGGGGTTTTTTCCCGAGGTGCAAGATAACAAATTAAATTCTTATTTTCTTCGACCTCCAACCAAATTTTTAGCACACAAAGTGCGAAAATTAAAATCACACCGGATAATTGAAACAAAATTAAATTTTCTTACAAAATAAAATGAAATACACTAAATTATTCGATCGATAGATATTTTATTATAACTGATGGAAATATTATGTATAAATATTTGGAAGAAAATTGATTTTCAGATAACTTGATAATGAAATAGCTGAAGGATTTTTTTTTCGTAAAATATTTTTTTTTGTGATAAAAAATATAATTTTTAAATACCACTTCAAATATTAAATTACATTTATTATCTTTAAAAACTCATGTGGGGTGCATTATGCATGATATATTGTGTTTCGAGGGTGCGAGGGTGCAAAGTGCCAAAATTTTATATTTCAAGGGCTAAGGTGCAACAAAAATATATATAAAGGGGCCACGTGCAACAAAAATACTCAATTACGATGAATAATCCTTCAAAATTTTGCTATGGAGGCAATGTGCACTAGGGATGGCAACGGGTCGGTTATGTGGCGGGTTTTACCTAAACCCAAGACCCGACCCGCAAAAAATATATAAAATCCAGACCCGCCCCGACCCTTTTTAGCTTAGACACGGACCCGCCCGAATCCATACCCGAATTAAAATGTTCTGACCCGCTAGACTCGTTAACATTAAAAAAAAAAAAAATTATAATATTTTGCTCGTATATTTTAACAACAAAATCTCAAAATTAAAATACAATATGTTAAAAAACTTGTACAAGTGATATGAAGTGAATAATAAAATTATATAATTAATTATATTTAACTTCTACAGTAAAAAAAGTTCAAAAGACAAGATGACTAGCGGTGGTAGACAAGTTTGATAGATATTACTTACGAGAAACAAGATTCAAACAAATGAAACGGTGAAAAATTGGCAAATGAGAATAGACACGATGAAAGTTGGAAGTTTGATGAATGAAATTTTAAAGTAATTAGTATATATAAATTAACTATTAACTATAATATATTTATACGGGTCGATTCCGAGTCAGTTCCAATAAGACTCGTAACCCGACCCAAAACCGTCGGCTTCTAGAAACTTAAACCCATTACCCGACCTAAAGGCTAAAACCATTAAACTTACCCAAACCCGCCCAAACCGGCCAGTTCCGAGTCTACAACCCGGCAAACCCTTACCCATTGCCATCCCCATGTGCAACAAGAATAACACTTTGAAGGAGGACATTCACGTTTTAAAGTTTTGAGGGGGTAAAGTGCAAAAATTAGATTTTTTAGGAGGTGATGTGCAATTTGCCCTTAAAATAATGTTTAGTATTTATATATTACATCCGTAATAGGGTTGGATCACATCCATTTGGCTAAGCTTATTTTAAACAGCTGATAAACTCTTACGTTTGATAAGATATGTTTTAAGAGTTGATAAGCCGTTACATTTTACTTTTACAAGTAATTTTTAAAGTGTTTGGATAATGAGCTTATTTGCCATTTTTATTCATTATAAGATCTTAAATAAAAAGGTGGGGTAGATGTACTTATTTAAAAAGATTTTATTTGCTTCCCAACAATTTATTTTTTAAAAAATTAAGATCTTTTTTTTTAAATTACCAAACACTTTGGAAGAGCTAATAAGATCTTAAACATCTTATAAGCTCTTTCTAACAAAATAAATAACATCTAGGACAAAACGATCATACTTTCTTTAACCAAAATATATATTACAATTACACCCCTCATGAAACAATACTATAAGGCCTATTTTGGTTCAATGGATCCGGGTGGATGGATCCGGTAATCCA
Source organism: Erythranthe guttata (assembly GCF_056151865.1). Lineage (NCBI taxonomy): Eukaryota > Viridiplantae > Streptophyta > Magnoliopsida > Lamiales > Phrymaceae > Erythranthe > Erythranthe guttata. Next base: position 2,444,375 of record NC_142545.1, on the reverse strand, counting down.
GCGGGATCTGTGAACACGCTAACCGGCCTAATGATTGATCTTGGGCCCGGGTACAAATTCGGCAATGTTGGGTATGCGTATCATGCCCATGGAGTTGGGTTCCTCTAATCCAGCGTTTCTTAAGCCCAAGTGCATACTTGCTGCTACTAAATTGCCCTCTTTAACTTCACGTAATTACCATATTACTAAATAGGGGTCTTAGGATATAGGTCCCTAGTGACAAAACTTATTAGAACTAAATGACAAGCTCAACTAAACATTTGCTTCACATCATTTATAAAATTTATTCCAAAAATGCCCCTCCACTCCCAAATTCAAAATATGTATTAAGTAAATTCCAAACTGCATTTATCAATTTATTTATTATGCATTTAATATTTCATATCTTCATTTAACATTTTTTATTTTTTTTAAAAGAATATTTGTATATCTTCCTTTTTTTTTTTTTAATTATTCATTTTAGAATTGTATACACTTTTATAATTTTTTTTATTCAATATAATATTGAAAAAAAAAAAAAAAATAACTGTTATTTTATTTTTATTTTGTTCAATTTACATATTTTCGATTTGTCTATAGTAGACTATGGTATACTACAGTGTACTATAGCATACTACGGTGTACTTATACTACGGTGTACTATAGTGTACTACGGTGTACTATGTTTTACTACTAAACCCTAGCCGCCAACAACTCCCAACCGTCGCCAACCCTAGCAGCCAACGCTCACAGCCACCGCGACCATTGTCACCTACCAACATTGAGAAAACCTAGAACTGCCGTTTGAACCCAAACTAAGCAAAATCTCTTAAAAAATAAGAAAATCAGATGCAATTAATTATTCAAAATATGTTTTCAATAACATCCCAATCATAACCACAACCCCCGCCGCACAGCCCCATGTCTTCGCCACCATAGCCGTCGCCACCTATCATAACCATTGTCATAGCCTCCATAACTATTCCACTGAAATTGAATTTTATCTTTTTTCTAAATACAAGTCTTTTAAAAGAGAAAGAAAAGAAGAAAAAAAAAGGGGGGTGGGTGACGATATGAGAGAGAGATATGTTAATAGAGAAAGAAAAGAAAAAAGAAGAAGGGGGTTGGGGACGACATGAGAGAGTGAGAAGAGAGAGAGAGAGATGGGGGGAGGGGGTGGGGGGAAACCAGAAAGTCAGAAGGGTGAGAGAGAGAGAGAGAGAGAGAGAGAGGTGTTGGGGGGAAACCAGAAAGTCAGAAGGGGTTCGCGGCGTGAGATTGAGGGGAAGAGAGAGAGAGTGACTTTTATTAGGTATTGTAAGGGTATTTTTTGGGTTAAATAAAAAATAAGGTATGTGTATAAATTTTTATTTTGAAATAGGGATGCAATTAAAATGTTCTATTTATATCTAATTAGGTTTGGTTTGAAGGATGTGAGACATATTACCCCTAAATATAATATCTCTTCCTCACAACTGTTTTTTTCGCTGCCCTAATTCTGAAATTTTCAGATCTATTTCACAGAGCTTCAAACTCATCCTAGTCAAATTGAAGAATTTGGGGATCGTATGGGTTTCGATTGTTTTTATTATTCTAAGTATCCGTTCTTCATCTGATAGTTAAATGTATTTGTTTCCGTTTTCGTAGGTGATTTCGGTTTAGGTTTCGAAGCAGTTGGTTGTTCGGCCGCTAGCTCCCCGTTCTGGCACAACCATGGTTCGCCGGAACATAACAGTGCATTGTCGCGGACACTGCCGTTCCAGTTCCGTTGCAACGTCGCGGCTGCGTCGCGGCCGGGACGGACACATTTTAATTAAATTGTTAAAAAAATACAGTATATTTCAAATATGTTTTTAATAACAATATTACAATTCAATAATATGCAAAATATTATTAAAATTTAAAAAATAAATATTACAACGAATATTATGAAAATACAAGCTAATATTAATACCAAATAAAATACCGAACTGGAATTTTGTAGGATATAATTGAAGAGTGAGGCCAAAGAGATATGTGATTCAGGGGAATCTTCATTATCTAACTTGGCCACCACCATCATATTAGTTATTTATTTATTTTTTTATGTTTTTTTTTCCTTATTTTTTTTAGTCAAATTTGTTTTTTTTTTTCAAAATCTTTTTTCCTGTTCCGGCACCGTTCCGGTGCCGTTTCGGCCCCGTCGGGGCCGTTCCGTGGCTCCATCTCGCCCATCCCACCGATTTCTTGGCGTTCCGACGAGTCACGGTGCAAACACCGTTCTGGATACGGATTCCGCAACGGAGGGCACCGTTCCCGTTCCGGAACGGCCGTTCCAACCGTTCCGACGCCATTCCGGCGAACCATGGGCACAACGATTTCGGTTTCGCTGGTGGTAGACTGTTTGGTTGTCGATTTTCTCGCGGTACACGTCGAAATAAGACCTATAGTTCTCCAATGGGTTTAAGCTTTTGTAGATTACAGATTAATGGAGATTTGTCTTTTTTTTTTTTTTTTTGGCATTCACAATACATGATTAAGGTTTGGGAAATGTAGCATTTTTTGGAAAAAAATAACCAATTTTTAGTTGGGAAAAAGTAGTACAGTACCTCATACTTAGTTGGAAATAACCATTTTTTGGAAGAAAACAAACCTTTGGGTTTGTCCAGAATCCAATTGAAATTTAATTGCCCTCTTTTGTATTGTTTTTTGTTTGAATGCAAGGTTTGGAAAAGTTGCAGTTTATGGAATAAATATGAGCAAATTTTTTATTTGCTCATACATTTGTTGAATCCGAGGTTAATAAAAGCTGAAGTTTTTGGAGTAAAGATCAAATTTTATGCTTGAGCAAATGTTGTAGGATTTACAATTGTTGAATTCGAACAGGAAATGACTGAAATTAGATCCAATCGATTGATAATTTTGCAGTTTTATTGGTCGTTGTTCTATTATTACCAGGTTATATATTGTTTTTACAATATATGTTGTTTTTACAGTGAATATTGGTATATATTGTTATACACTGTTATATATTGTTAAATGGGTTCGAAAAGGGGGTTATGGTTCGAATGATCCTCGAAGGTCGCTGCTTCAGATAGGTAGAATACCATCCACTCACAAGGCGACGAAGAAATTTTCTACAAATATTTCGTAAAGTTTCTGTTAGTTTGGAGCTACCATGCCTAATATGGCTGGAAAAAAATTCTGTTATTTTGGAGCTACTTCTCAATTTTAAAGCTTCATATTTTGTAGAAAATAGAAGATATAGATAATGACATCTAACTGTTATATTAATGTTCATTTTTCCAATACATAAACACAAATTGTGAATTATAATACAGTAAAATAAAGCAATAATGAAGTCACCCCATAACATAAACAACTAGAAACGTTTATTTGGGAAGTAAAGCAAATTCATCGTAGCTCGGGCATTCGGGTGTTTCAAATTCATCGTAATTGACCTTCCTCTTTTCATTATCGACAGCAATCACCCGTTTTCGTGTTGAAAATAGAATTAATCTCCTTCCATTTTGGTTCGCCTTCATTACGATACACCAATGCGAACTATTCGTTCAAATCCATCACATTTAAACAAAACAACGTGTATCCATAGTTAAAAGTAACTATGACGTACTAACCTTCAATACGAAATCCCAAACATGTTCAGCGAAAACCGTATACGTCAAAGAGGTATAAGCGACACCGGGAACTTGAACCAGCCAAGAGAAAGTGTTGTACCGTTGTACCATTGCTCGATGGCTAATTTTATAGTTACAGGAAAGAGGGGTGTTGTATAAAGGAATGAATGAGTGGTGCAACCAATATTTTACAAAGTGTCGGGTGTATAATATTTATATAATAATAAAAAGGGCTTGCAGGGGGTGGAAATGTAATTAACCAAAAAAATTAGGGTTGATTTTATAATCACAGGAAAATGGGAGGAAAGAATGGGTGGTGCAAGCAATATTTTAAAAATTGTCAGGTCTATAATATAAGGGAAAATTGCACTTCGCCCCCTCAAAAAAGTCGGTTCTGCACTTTCCCCCCTCAAAATAGAAAAATAGGACTGTCCCCCTTAAGAATATATAACTCGGTGCAGTTTGCCCCAAATGTGTATTTTCGAAGGGGGAAAGTGCAAAACCTTTTTTGAGGGGGCAAAGTGCAATTTGCCCTATAATATAATAATCAAATGGGCTATTTGATAAACACCGCTCATTGGATTTTTACTTCTTAATAAATCCAAATTTTAATTCAATTTTTGATATAAACCTAATTGACACAAACTACCCAAAATGCCCTAACTAATTGGATGCAGATTACATCCATTTAGTGTCTTTTTGGATTTCTTTGTTTTTTATTTTTATTTTTATTTTTATTTTAAATTAGTTTTTTTTATTTATATTTTTCATTTTTTCATTTTATTTTTTTAAATGGTTTTATTTTATTTTCAGTTTTTTTAATTTATTTTTTTTGAAATGGTTTTTTCGAATTGTTTTCCATGTTTTTTGGAAAAAATGTTTTATTTAATTTTTTTGTTTTTTTTATTTTGATTAAAAATTAAATTTCTTTTTTTTTTAATGTTTTTTTAAATAATATTTTTTTTACTTTTTTTACCAGGTTATCAAATTAAAATTCGCTACATACTTATCGAAATCCACTATGAAATTAACATAATCGAAAAATAAAATTAACGTAATCCACTATGAAATTAATGTAATTAACTACAAAACTTCCGCAATCAACACCATCTAATGTAGATAAGCAAATCATTAGTACTAAAAGAAAAACAATGTGTTTTGTGAGGAGGAAAACAAATAGTTTTAACAATTCTAACAAAACTACTACTATTACTCTCGTTTTTTTTAAAGACACCAACAAACGCCGCCACCACTAACAAATAGTAGAGTTACCCGAGCATCACCCAACCTAATCACCCTTGTGCCATCGCCGCCTGTCAAAAAACTAACACAAAGAAAAATGAGACAACGTGTCAATTTAATTCATACGAAAAAAAATTCATTCTGAAAGCAAAAACCACTACGAAATTAATCTAATCCACTACCAAAGAATTATACTTTTCAAAGACAAAATCCACTCCAATTATATCGAAATCCATTAAAAACTTACCAAAATCAACTAGAAAGTAATGAAATCCACTCATATTAACAAAATCCACTACTATTAAGCTCATCAAAAACCACTATAAAATATAGAAAACACTAAAATATTAACGTAATCCACTACGAAAATTAATCTAATCCACTACAAAAAAAAAAACATATTTTCAAAGACAAAATCCACTCCAATTATATCGAAATCCATTAAAAACTTACCAAAATCAACTAGAAAGTAATGAAATCCACTACTATTAAGCTCATCAAAAACCACTATAAAATATAGAAAACCACTAAAATATTAACGTAATCCACTACGAAATTAAACTAATTCACTACAAAAAAAAATCTTCTTTTTAAATACAAAATCCACTCCAATTATAATGAAAACCACTAAAAACTTACCGAAATCGACTAGAAATTAAAGAAATCCACTAATGTTAAGAAAATCATTCAATTTGTTTTATACTACTGTTCTAAAATTCTAGTAGAATACCTAGCCGCTAACTAATTTAAAAAACAAATTAATATTTTTTTTTTATTTCTCCAAAATTGCAATTTACTCACACTGAAATGATGCACACACACAATAATACACATAAAAAGTATATTTTATGCAATATATTATTGAATAAATATCATCCATATCCTAGGAAATTCACATCTTATGACCCAATTCAAACAGAATTCATGAACACTGATGACTGAACACAAATCAACCATTCAAGCACAAGTTAAGAAAGAGGGAAATTACCATGATGGTCTCGACGCTTCCAAAACTGCAGTCTCCTCCAATTCATTAATAGAGGAGGTTGAGTGGCAGTGGAGAGAGACGAAAGAGGGGCGCGGTGGTGGAGAGGGAAGAGAAAAACTCCTCATAATAATATCTAGAACAAAAAAAATCATATTTTATTTCAACTACACCCCTCATGAAACAATACTATTAACAATTACCCCCAAGGGAAAATTCGCATTTGTTGAGGGATACTCCAGGAAATCACCAAGTCAAGACTCAAAGTGCACACAATCAAATCTAGACCATAGAAAGGAGCATTCAGATTTAAACGGCATGCCAAATTCGATTACGCGAGTCCGACAATGAAGTAAAGTGTAAAATTAAAAAAAAAAAAATACACTCCAGACTTCCCTTAGTACCTCATTAGAATAAACGAGAACGACTACGATAGGAAAACATTCTGTATGTAGCATACTTCCTCAATGTTAGCACAAACGAAAATTTCCTCCTTACATGCAATATACTAATCTTTTCTCTCTTCGCTGAGAAATTATTTTCCTCTATTCCTTTCTCTTGCATCAAATTTGAACTCATTATTTTAATGCTACTCGTGATTGAAAACAATCTTCGTCACAAGAGAAATAAAGCATTCACAAAATATAAACTTTTATAATAATTTCAAGATCAAGCGATATTTCGCTGGAAAGCACAGAATAATTTAAAGTCTTGCCTGCAATGCCGTTCGTTTTCATCCCCACCAACGGTGTTTGTTTCGACTACTCTTCACCAAAATTAAAGCTTCTCCAATATTCTAAGTTATTACATCATCAGCATATCTAACTCATCTCCACTATCCATGCCCTCTAACCAAAAGCAAGCTTTCTACGTAATTATCAACAAACAACGAATATGGATCCCCGTAGATTCCAGGATCCTTAGTCTCCTTCGTCTCTGGATTATAGACAACTAACCCAAGATCACGTATGGTAAGTAAAGCTTCACCACTCTTCCAAAACCAAACAAAATTTGTAATCTCCTCCAACAAATCAATCGTATATAACTTAGTCCAAGATTCTCTCACACAGTACTCCTTCATCATCCACACATTCCACGACACCATATTCGAACCAACAATTCCGAGCGAATCCTCAATCACGAAAATAGCCAAGCTCGCAGAAGTATCCTCTGCCAACTCATCTGGCGGCATGACTTCGCCGAATACCTCGTCACCAATATCAAATGCCAAAATCGAACAACGTCGAGGTGCATTTTCATCGAACGGTTTGTAGGCGAGCCAATGCACAACACCATTCACGTAAGCTCGGCAGTGCATACTTTTAAGAGCCCACAGAGTAACATCATGAACTCCACCAATCAACCTCCGCCAACTCCGTGTATCGAGGGAAAATATCTCGACCTGCGGCGGAACACTCAAACAACCGACATCGTCGATTTTTCTGAGGTAAACCAACCTCACAACCTTGTAAACATGACTAGCAAATCCTCCAAAACCCAGTACAACGTTGTGGGATTCTATCGGATTGATAGTGGGGTTGGGTAAAACTATATGATTTCTAACAGATGGGTTCCATATAATAATACTGGATATCGAAGGATTACTGAAGAACATATCATTCGATAAGCACACAAGCCCATCGCAAGAACCCACTACTCTGGAATACTCAATCGGGAATTCGAATGGAATTTCGAATTCCGAATTGATACCAAAATGTCCGTTTTCAGATACTTTCAGCAATGAAAACTGATCTAGCTTGCTGTATTTACCGTGGCGCGTGAGGAGGAGGGTTTGATTCTTACTGTTGTTTGAGAGGTGTGATGCGGTGAAGGCGGCGCTGGTGATAATCGACCGCCATGATTTCGAAACGGCGGTGAATCGGATTAGGGTTTTGACTGGCAATTTAACGAGGATTTCGGAGAGGAGATCTGCCGGAAAGTAGTCCGACATTGTTCACTGATGAAATTCTTCTTTCTAGGGTAGAGATTTGGGGAAGTTGACAACACTCTGTATTTTCAGTTTTCTGGGCATTAAAAGAAGGGCAAATTGCACATGACCCCCTATAAATTTATAATTTCGCACTTTACTCCCTTTAAATTTAAAAGAAGTGAATGTCCCCTTTAAAATGTTATTTTTGTTACACATTGCCCTATAGCAAAATTCTAATGAGTAATTCACTAGAGTTGAGTATCTTTGTCGAACGTTGACCTTTTTAAATATTATTTTTGTTGCACGCTGCCCTCTTAAAAATATTATTTTTCAGCACGCTACCCTTTTAAAATGTTATTTTTGTTTCACGATGACCAACAAAAATTGACTTTTGGGGCAAAGTGCAACCGAAATAATATTTCGGGAGGATTTTTATCGTTATTGTAGAAAAAACAAAAATATCAATAATTAGATGGCCAATAACACCAACCATCCAACCATTTTTCACCCAATAAAGTCGGTTGCCAACTATTACCTCACAAAGTCGGGCTAGTAATATGGTATTCAATATTTAGTAAAATCTATTGGTAAGTTTGGGTAAGTAACTGGCCGATAATTGTCCGACCCGACCCATGTCGAGCCCTACCTATATAGTTCTTAACCCAAAAAAGAAAAACCCCGAACGAATTACTGATACCGCACTATTAGCCTATGCGATGTTGTCTATAAAATTTGTTCCAAAATAATTGTTAATTGTTTAAAGCCTTTTTTAAATGACGCAATCTTCCCCACTCAAACAACTTTTATTCACATGCGACCTATTACTGATAATATTCTTGTTGCTTATGAGGTTAACCACTTCATCAAATTCAAATTGAGAGGTTGTGGGAACTTTATGATCAGATTGAATGGCTTTTTTTTAGAAACAAAAACTTGCCCGTCTAATTTTGTTGAGATTATTTTACGACTTTGTTTTTTTTAAATCGTTTATTTGTTCTCAATCGTTTCCTATCATCGTACCGTCGTGAAAAAAACTAATATATTGTCTCCCTTTGCAGGCAAAAACTGTGTTTCATATATTCTATTGATCTTTCATCACAATATAAACTTTAACTAGTATACATCAAAAAATAAGATGCAGATCTTTTTTTCCATCAGTAAAGAATGCTCTTTCTTCGTCTCAAATATAAGGTCCATAAATTTTCATATGCATGCACCTATTTAGATACATAGACAGTATAATATATTTTCTCCTCTGCCGAATTATTTTCAACAAATTTGAACTCATTTTATCGAGCCTATAAAACGAGAAATAAATCATTGACAAAATGTAGAGGCTCAATACGCAGAAAAATAGAAATGCAAATTGTAATTGTAATAATATCAAGATCAAGTGATATCTAACTCAAAACAATAAGAGTTGCATAGAATAATTTAAAGTCTTGCCTGAAATGCCCTTCGTTTACATCCCCATCAACGGTGTTTAATTTGTTTCGGCTACTATTCAGCAAAAAGCTTCTCCCATATTTCTAAGTTATTACATCACCGTATCTAACTCGTCTCCACTAATATGTCCGTCCTCTAAGCAAGAGCAAGCTTTCGACATAATTATACATATAAAGCGAGCTCGGAGTCCCATAGATTCCAAGATCTTTAGTATGCTTAGTCTCTGAATCATAGACGACTAACCTAGAATTCTCTAAGGCCAATAAAGCTTCGCCGCTATTCAAAAAGGCAACTACATTTTCTATCTTTTCAAACAAACGAATGGTATATAACTTAGTCCAAGATTCTCTCACACAGTACTCCTTCATCACCCACACATCACACGACTCGCCAGTTGACTTGACAACTCCGAGTGATTCGTTAATCAAGAAAATACTCAACTTTGCGAAACCTGAACCACCCGCCTCCCATTCTGGCAACATCACTTCACCGAATACCTCATCTCCAACATCAAAGGCCAAAATATAACTACGACGAAAACTATTGTCACCGATCGGTTTTTCCTCGATGAGCCAATGCACAACCCCATTCAAGAAAACTTGACGTAACAGACTTGGATAAGCGCCCAGAGTAAGATCAACTCCACCAATCAACATCCGCCAACTCCATGTCTTGAGGGAAAATATCTCAACCCGTGTCGTATAAATACCGGCCGCGTTTCTGCAGTAAAGAAACCTCACTACCTTGTGGTGGGTACGACCTGCATCAACTCCGAAACCGAGTACAGAAATGTAGGCGTCTTTCGGATTGATAGTAGGGTCGGGTAAAACTACATGATTTCTAACAGACGGGTTCCATATAACGCCACGTGATTGCGGAAAAATCATGAAGGATTTATTCGATAAGCACACAAGCCCATCGCAAGAGTCTACTATTCTTAAATAAATGCTGTGTGGTTTGTAGTAGGGAAATTCGAGTTTTGAGGGAGAATCGACAGCAAAGGGTCCATCTGCAGTGAATTTAACCAATGAATTTTTTGCTTCCGTGTGGATTAGGGTATGGGTATGGTTTTTACCTTTTGAGAGGTGGGAAGCGATAAAGGCGGCGCTGGTGATAATCGACCGCCATGATTTGGAGACGGCGGCGAAGCGGATTAAGGATTTAACAGGCAGGTTTTGGAGGATTTCTATCAGAAGGTCTGTCGGTACGTTATTCGACGACATGGTTTAATTTACCGATGAAAGCTCAAAGTTGAAACAATAACAAAACCCTAACCAACAGCCGGTTTATTCCTTGAACCGTCCTTTGTATTTATACAGACTTAGGAAGAAATCCTAACTTAAGAAGAGTCCTACAACTAGGGGCGGAACCAGGATTTTTCGGTAGGGGAGGCCGAAAAGTTTAGAGAATTCATAAAAATATGTCAGGGGTTCGGGGCCAGCACCCCGAATTTTTTTAGGGATATTTATGAAGAAAACCAACACAAATGAGTAATGAGTAATTAGTGGTGCAAGTTGGAACGGAAATTCCAATTTCCGCCGGTTCCGATCCGAAGAGTTCCGATTTTGGAACAACTTTTTTCATCCCGACTTCCGAAATTCCGATTTCCGATTTTTTCCGATTTTTTTGGATTGGAATTGGAATTATATAAAATAAATTTGGAATTTCCGATTTCCGATCCGATTTGATTTCCGAAATTAATTCCGAAAAATTCCGATTTTTTTCCAAAAATACACCTATAAATAATAAATATTTTACAATATTTATTTTTCCGAAAAATACACCTATAAATTTTGTTTTAGGATTTTGACATAATGAGTTGTTGTTAGAAGTTTTATTAGATACTATGTTGTGTTCACTTTTATTTTTTTTTTGAACTAAATTTTAGTAGTTATTAGTTTTACTTTTATCGACGTGGACGTTTTTATTTTTTGAAAATTGTGAACATTTTAGAAAATTTTCGCTATGTATTGAAAATTTTAAACTAATGTGACTTCCGATTTTTTTCCGAAATTCCGAAATTTCCGGGCCTTTTGGAATTGGAATTAATTTTTAGATTCCGAAAATTTTGGAATTGGAATTGGAACTGATTTTGTACTTCCGAAACTTTTTGGAAATTTTCCGAAAACGTTAATTCCGATCCGATCCATCCGACTTTCACCCCTATGAGTAATAGAACTTTTTGTCAAAACAATATTCATAAACTTATATAAAATAAATTGCAATATAGTAACATTTAGTTGAATAAGTAAAAGTGTCTTAAAAAATAAAATCTTGAAATCCATAGAAATTCGATAGAGTGAAAACTTTAAATATTGAAAAGAAAAAAAAATTACTTTCTTTTGTATGTTATTTTATTTTCTTTATCATAAGCTTTAATAGAGATTAGGGCTTGAGATTGTAAAAATATTTAATAGGATAAATTATAAAAGAAAATTAAATTTAAAAGGTGGAAATAATAATTTATTTTTTTAATGTGGGCCATATATAAATATATGTAAATAAAAAAATCAATATATAATAGTAGATAAAAGTTATATAGGGCTCGTTCGGCTACCGCTATAAGGTTCTACTGACTAAATAATAGGGGCTAATAACACGTCCGGTTGACAAGATTCACACTTTTTCAAACCCGCTACTAAAATCAGAGCCCGCTATTAAAGGCTACTATTGCACAAAATTAGTAGCACCCTTCCCCCAGAGATTAATTTAATAGGGGTGACTAAAAAGGAAAAAAAGACAATTTTATCCTTAAAACCATATCGTATTATTTTAAACTAATTGGTTTTATAGACAATTCATATTTAATAACTGAATTTAACAAATTTAATAGAAGATCTAATCTAATAAACCGAACATGCTACTAACTAAATAATTAATTAGCCAATAAGGAGTTAATCCAATCTCATTTAATACAATCTAATCCAATATAGGTAACTGAACGAGCCCTTAATATATCAACCAATTACTAGTTATTTGTATATATATCTATTCAATATCTATAAATATTAGTATATATATATATATAATAGTAGTAAAAAAAAAAAAGAATTATGGGGGGACAACAGCCCCCTTGCCTTATTGTAGTTCCGCCAGTGCCACAACTACAAAACCCACTATATCTCACGACTCTTCTATTTCTTCTTACCATATACTATGTAACACACGCACGTGCGCACACACACAGGGGCGAACCTAGGGGATTTTCTTAGGGGCTGAAATATAGGGGTAATTTAAGAGATGATTTTTTTTTTTGTTTTTGAGGACTAAAATGACAAAATTAAAAATTTGGGGAGCGAAAGTACATTACCTAATACATAAATACAAAAAAAAAAAAGGAACAGCTTAAAAATAAATCTTGGGGGGGCGGGGGCCACCCCAGCCAAAGGCATGGGTACGCCCCTGCGCGCGCGCGCACACACACACACACACACACACACACACACACACACACATATATATATATATATATATATATATATATATATATATATATATATATATATATATATATATATATATATATATATATATATATATATATATATATATATATATATATATATATATATATATATATATATATATATCCACAATTCATAATTAGGGAAAACATGCGCCAAATTCAACTTTTTTTTTTGCGCGCGTTAAACCCGCTTGTGTTTCATTTTATTTTGCATGAAATCCCCTTTTCCGTTAAAAATTGATGCGGTTAACCACAAAGGGGATTTTTATGCGATTTTTTTATAACATAGGGGGATTTAGGGCATACCTTCTATAATACAAGGGAGTTTTATGCAAAAGCAGTTTATTCGTTTAAAGTTCATATTATTTTCTTAAATTAAGTCGAACACATTTATTCAGTTACTATAGGAAAAATTGAAATTTAATAGGTGTGGTGAATGTTATTTACTTATGTATTTATTAGAATTATTATATATTTTATAATTTATTTTGGATTAATATATGTGAAAAGAATATGAATAATTTGAGAATTCGTTCTAACTTCCATCTCGAATATTACTTTTTAGTTTTCATATTTTAAAGTAATAGATGTATGCGACTTAATTTAAGAAAATAATTTGAATTTTAAATGAATAATTTAATTTTGCATATGCCATCCTTGTGTTGGAAACTATACACCAAATTCCCCTATGTTATAAAAACTTGCATAAAATCCCCTCTATAGCGATGTTAACTATTAAGATAAATAGGAATTTTATGCAAGAAAAAAAAAACACAGGGATATTTGGCGCAGATTTTCCTTAACATAGAGGGTTTATATTGTTTACCCTATACAGTTTGGCTTCTAAGACTATAAATCAAACTCAAATATTATTGGGTTTTATGTTTGTAGGCTAACATCGAATCTTAAATTATTTCGAATGACGAGTTTAAATCGTGCTCAAATTAAGCTTACAACATGCAAAATTTACAAGGACGAAGCACAAAGGAATTGAAATTGGATGCCGGTCTTGGGAGTATCGGTACAATATTAATATCGTACCAAACAACATAGCGGTAACTAGGGCTGGAAAATAATTACCGTCTACCTAATACCACGGTATACCTACCAAACAATACCGAAAAATTACCGAAACTTCGGTAACCACTACATTTGGTACGGTATTTGTACCGTACCACAATTATACGGTACGGTAACGGTATTGTATTTTCTATACCATGGTAATTCTGTACCGTACCACAAATTTGAATTTTATAATTTAATTAATATATATTTATTTTATATTAGTTAATAATTAAATAAAATTGAAATTACTACATAAAATAAATATGTCAAAACTTAAAAAAAGTTAAAATACAATTCTTAAAAATTTATGGGACAATATTGAATCTTAATTAGTGCAACAAAAAGGCGTACATCCCATTTGGTTTTCACCGAAATAGTATGGCTTCAAATTGTGATTGAAAAAAAAAATCATGACTCTAATAATCTTATTTTGCAAGGTGTGGCTAAATCAATGAAGTTGAAGTTTGATAAATAATCAAGTAGCTTTGAAAAATTGAATAAGATCATATAAATAGCCAATATTCTTGTTTAAAGTGTTGTGTTTTTATAAAGATCGTCTTCAAAGTATAACAAATTACAATTAACGGTAGAGTACCATGTACCGATATACCGTACCGAAAGTAACGGTATACCGAATAACGGTATACCGCACTTGTTGGTACGGCAACGGTAGCGAATTTTTCAATACCATATAATTCGGTAGGTACACGGTATTGATCAAAATATTCGACAACCATAACGAAACCACCCCTAGCGATAACTACCAATCCCAGCCCGAACTAAAACCATACTGCGAAAATAATAAGCACATCGCAGTTTTCTCCGTTTGTAGCATACTACATCCAAAGAATGGCACAACCGAAACATTCCATTGGATAAACTAAGCTCTTGTCTACCTAACTATTTAAATCTCAACGGGAAAATTACTGTTTTCATCCCTCAAGTTTGCATTAATTTCACATTTGGTCCCTCATTTTCACAAAAAATATATTTGGTCCCTCATGTTTCAATAATTTAACACTTTTGGTCATTTCCGTCAATTTACCGTTAGTTCGTCAGTTAAAGTAGTGATGGGTACACACTTGATTCAGTTATTACTAACGGAACATTAACGAAAATGACTAAAAGTGTTGAATTTTAAAAACACAAGGGACCAATTGTGTTTTTCATGAACACGATGGACCAAATGTGTAATTGATGCAAACTTGAGGAACGAACACTGTAATTTTTCCAAATCTGAACGCTTAAGCATATTCATAACTGAGATCATCTTCATCATGAAAAGGAATAAAAATGTAAAAGGCTAATTAAATAGGAGGATGAAAAATAAATTATTTAAAAAAAATCTAGGATCAACCACATAAGATGCATGTTGGGTTCTTGTGAACCTTATCATCTCAATCAACATCAGATTCCAACGAAAGCAACTAAACAAACACAACATAAGGCGGGATTAATCATCGGTAGCGCCTAATCCTCTAGAACCAAACAAGACGTGTGCGAGTTCTTGATACACATTTGACTAATTTCAATCGATTAACCTGCAAAAATTACTACTCTGTAATCTATAAATAACGAAAAACCCCATTTGACTAATTTCGGTGGGTAGATTTAACTTTCCCGTAAACATGCCTTTCGATTTCATCCCCGTCAAAAATAATCAAACTTTCTTAAATTGATAGTTCTCCATTTTAAGTTATACATTAGCCATTTAATTAACCTGTCGTCCAAGCAAAAGCAAGCTTTGGACATAATTATCAACGTACGTAGAACGACAGCAATAGTCCCATAGATTCCAAGATCCTTAACCCGCCTACTATCGTCCAAGATTCTTCCACGCAGTACTCCTTCATCACCCATACATCACACGCGCACCCAACGTACTTGACCACACCGAGCGATTCCCCAATCACGAAGATGCGCAGAGTCGGTAGTTTACTTGCATTTGCCAACTCGCGTGGCAACATTACTTCACCGAACACCTCATTGTCAATGTCAAAGGCCAAAATTGAACTAAGTCGTGCATTACTGTAATCGATCGGTTCTTTTTCGGAGAGCCAATGGACAACCCAATTAAAGAAAACTTGACAGTACATATTCGAATAAGCCCGGAGTGTAACATCAACTCCGCGCACCCTCCGCCACCTCATTGTCTCGGGCGAGAATATCTCGACTTTCGGAGTGAAGTAGCTACGGTATACGAAATAAACCAGCCTCACAACCTTGTAAGCATGACTACACTCTGTATTTTCATTTTTCACTGATGAAATTCTTCTTTCTAGGGTAGAGATTTGGGGAAGTTGACAACACTCTGTATTTTCATTTTTCTGGGCATTAAAAGGAGGGCAAATTGCACATGACCCCCTATAAATTTATAATTTTCGCATTTTACTCTCTCTAAATTTAAAAGAAGTGAATGTCCCCCTTTAAAATATTATTTTTGTTGCACATTGTCCTATAGCAAAATTCTGATGGGTAATTCAATGGGGTGTGTTTTGTTGCACGTTGCCCTTTTTAAAATGTTATTTTTACTGCACGCTGCCCCATTTATAAATATTATTTTTCAGCACGTTATCCTTTTAAAATGTTATTTTTGCTGCAAACTGTCCGATTTAAAAATAATATTTTTCAGCACGTTAGCCTTTTAAAATGTTATTTTTGTTGCACGATCCCATCAAAAATTGTCTTTTGCGGCAAAGTGCAACCAAAATAATATTTCCGTGGGGAGGATTTTGATAGAATAAAATCTTATGATTGTAAAAAAACAAAAATATCAATAATTAGATGGTCCATAACACCAACCATTCAACCAATTTTCCACTAAATAAAGTTGGTTTCCAACTATTACCCAGCCCATAATGATCGGCCCAGTAATGGTTTTCAATATTCAGTAAAATTGATAGATTAATTTGGGTAGGTAATTGGCCGATAATTGTCCGAGCCAGCCCATGTCGAGCCCTACCTATATTGTTCTTATTCCAAAAAAGAAAAATCCTGAAAGAATTGCCGATACCGTCCTATTAGCCTCTGTGATGTTGTCTATAAAATTGGTTCCAAAATAATTGTTAATTGTTTATAGCCTCTTTTGAATGACCTAATCTTCCCCACTCAAACAACTTTTGCTTACGAGGTTAGCCACTTCATCAAATTCAAATTCAAATTTAGACTTAATCCCACTTTCCACCCTTAAAATATACTATTTTGGCATTTTGCACATTTGAAACAAATTAATAGCACTTTGCACCATCGAAACACAATATCTTCATGCATAATGAAACATCGCATGAGTTTTTAAAGCTAATAAAAGTAATTTAATATTTTTAGTTGTATTTAAAAATTATATTTTCTATCATAAATAAATATTTTTCGGGAAAACAAAATTCTTCAGCTATTTCGTTATTAAGTTATCTGAAAATATTATTTTCTTCAAAATATTTCTACCTAATATTTCCACCAATTACAATAAACGATCTATCAATCGAATAATTTAGTGATAAAAGTTTATTTGATTTTATTTTGTATGAATATTTTTTTTTTTCCAGTTATACGGTGTGATTTTTATTGTTTTGCTCTTTGTGCGCCCGAAATTAGATTGGAGGTTGAAGAAAATAATAATTTCATTTGACGTTATTTTGCACCCCGGAAAAAAAAAATCAATAAAAAATGAATAATCATTTATTATTCAATTAAGGGTGAATTGTGAATGATTTATTGTGTTTTGAGAGTGCAAATTACTATTATCATTTTTCAAGAGTGGAAAGTTTCAAAAGACTCCATTTTAAGGGTGCAATGTGGGATTAAGCCATTAAGTTTAATATCAGCAAAGCTTACGATCAGATTGAGTGGCTTTTTATAGAAACAAAAACTTGTCCGCTTTGGCCTCCCTCGTAATTTTGTTGAGATTATTATACGACTTTGTGTGTCTACCGTCTCTTATTTCTTTTTAATGATTCTCAATTTGGCTCGGGGGTTCTGAAGAGAGGTCTTCGGCAGGGTGACCCCCTCTCACCATATCTTTGTATCTACTGCACCTAGGCTTCGATAATGGGAATTTTCATGGGATTCGGATAGCTCCGGCTGCCCCTATTGTTGCGAATTTATGTTTTGGAGACGAGACTCTTTTTTGGTGAGGCCTCGGTAGAAGACACCATAACTTTGAAAAATATTTTGAGCCAATACGCGAGGACATCGGAGCAGTAGATTAAGATGGACAAGTCTACTATGGAGTTCAGCCCGTCAAAACGCCGACTGAAAACCGACACCTTATCCACCAAATTATTATATTTTCCTGAGATATATTTTACTTATCTAACCATTATTTTCTTAGTTTTTGCAGATATGGCTAATTACATCCCATGTGTTGAGATATAAAATTTGATTTCCGATTATTTATCTTTTTTTTTTTTTAAATCGTTTCCTATCATCGTACCGTCGTTAAAAAAACTAATATATTGTCTCCCTTTGCAGGCAAAAACTGTGTTTCATATATTCTATTGATCTTTCATCACAATATAAAATTTAACTAGTATACATCAAAAAATAAGATGCAGATCTTTTTTTTCCATCAGTAAAGAATGCTCTTTCTTCGTCTCAAATATAAGGTCGATAAATTTTCATATGCATGCACCTATTTAGATACATAGACAGTATAATATATTTTCTCCTCTGCCGAATTATTTTCAACAAATTTGAACTCATTTTATCGAGCCTATAAAACGAGAAATAAATCATTGACAAAATGTAGAGGAGCTCAATACGCAGAAAAATCGAAATGCAAAATATTGTAATAATATCAAGATCAAGTGATATCTAACTCAAAACAATAAGAGTTGCATAGAATAATTTAAAGTCTTCTTGCCTGAAATGCCCTTCGTTTACATCCCATCTACGGTGTTCAATTTGTTTCGGCTACTATTCACCAAAAAGCTTATCCCATTCTGTGTTATTACATCACCGTATCTAACTCGCCTCCACTACATATGTCCTCTAAGCAAGAGCAAACTTTCCACATAATTATATATAAAAAACTTTCCATAGACTCCAAGATCTTTAGTCTGCTTAGTCTCTGAATTATAGACAACTAACCTAGAATTCTCTAAGGCCAATAAAACTTCGCCACTATTCAAAAAGCCAACCACATTTTTTATCTTTTCAAACAAACGAACGGTATATAACTTAGTCCAAGATTCTTTCACACAGTACTCCTTCATCACCCACACATCACACGACTCGCCAGTTGACTTGACAACTCCGAGTGATTCCTTAATCACGAAAATACTCAACTTTGCAAAACCCGAACCACCCGCCTCCCATTCCGGCAACATCACTTCACGGAATACCTCGTCTCCAACATCAAAGGCCAGAATATAACTACGACGAAAACTATTGTCACCTATCGGTTCTTGCTCGATGAGCCAATGCACAACCCCATTCAAGAAAACTTGACGAAAATACAAACTTAGATAAGCGTGCAGAGAAATATCAACTCCACCAATCAACCTCCGCCAACTCC
This sequence comes from Erythranthe guttata, assembly GCF_056151865.1. Taxonomy (NCBI): domain Eukaryota; kingdom Viridiplantae; phylum Streptophyta; class Magnoliopsida; order Lamiales; family Phrymaceae; genus Erythranthe; species Erythranthe guttata. The sequence goes on along the minus strand of NC_142545.1, from coordinate 2,425,133 downwards.
ATGTCTTGAGGGAAAATATCTCAACCCGTGTCGTAAAAATACCGGCCGCGTTTCTGCAGTAAAGAAACCTCACCACCTTGTGGTGGGTACGACCGGCATCAACTCCAAAACCGAGTACGGAAATGTAGGCGTCTTCCGGATTGATAGCAGGGTTGGGTAAAGCTATATGATTTCTAACAGATGGGTTCCATATAACGCCGGGTGATTGCGCAAAATCAATTATGAAGAAGTTATTCGATAAGCAAACAAGCCCATCGCAAGAGTCTACTATTCTTGTATAAATGCTGTCTGATTCGTAGTAGGGAAATTCGAGTTTTGAGGGAGAATTGACAGCAAAGGGAACACCTCCAGTGAATTTAACCAATGAATTTGTTGATAGCGTGTGGATTAGGGTATGGGTATGGTTTTTACCTTTTGAGAGGTGGGAAGCGATGAAGGCGGCGCTGGTGATAATCGACCGCCATGATTTGGAGACGGCGGCGAAGCGGATTAAGGATTTAACCGGCAGTTTTACGAGGATTTCGATCAGGAGGTCTGTTGGTACGTAATTCGACATGGTTTCTGATGAAAGCTCAAAGTTGAAACAATAACAAAACCCTAACGAAGAATTTATTTGTCCCTTTAAATTAACGGCAAATTGCACTTCGACCCTTCAAAAAATGTCATTTTTGCACTTTTTCTCCTCAAATTAGAAAAATGAGATTTAACCCTTTTGAGATATATAGCTCGTTGTATTTTTCCCCAAATGTGTATTACCGATTAATTCTTCTCGTCGGATTTCAGTAACGGTAATTTTATCCGACATATGGGCTTCTAGGAAAAACTATTGCAGATGAATCATATAACACAGCAAAGTAACTAAAAGACCAACAAACATAACAAAAATGCCAACCCTAGTTTTGGAAGCCCCCAAGTTGGTCAGCCTAATATCCTCTCTCTTCATCTTCATCCCAAACCCATCAACCTCCACGTCAGCCCCAATCCTCATACCTTTCCTCTTCGAATACCAAAACCAAAACCCAAACCTCGGCCGAGCCACCAAATCCACACGAAAAACCGCTGCCGACCCATTCGAAACCGCCTTCACGGCGGACTCCCACGGCACCCCACTGCTCTCCACCACCTCTCGCCTGTCGGCCCTCTTCAACTTCCCCTGGTAGAAAGTGGGAACCACGTAGTTGGCGACCGCGGTTCGACCGTACGAGAAGGTGAGGTTACCATCTCCGTAGCGGACACTGCGATCTCCCAAAATGTTCTCGAACGCGAGATCGAAGAAGAGGCAAGGGTTGATTACCGTTGTATGATTTGAAATGCTCGTGTTTTGGGAGAGGTCGAGGGCAGGAACGTAGAATTCTTGGATGTAGCAGCGCGGGCCTTTGAGGTTGAAGCTTTTGTGTAGAGGTGCTTTTGTGTGTCACGTGCGGCGCACGTGCAATTTTCCGTCCAAACTAACTGGACAAATGGACGGAGGGACAAAAACGGCATAAAAGTGACATGTTTAGGGACAAAAATTGTAACTTCATCTTGTTTAGGGACGAAAATCGTTTAAGTGGTAATGTATAGGGACGAAAAGTGTAATTATCCATTTATTCTTCTTTTAATATTGAAAGAAGGGCAAATTGCTCATCACCCCCTGTAAATTTCTAATTTTTTCGCACTTTACCGCCTCAAAATTTTTAAAAGTGAATGTCCCCTTCGAAATATTATTCTTGTTGCACATTGCCCCGATAGCAAAATTCCGATGAATTATTCATTAAAATTGAGGAGTTATGTTGCACGTTGCCCTTTAAATGTTATTTTTATTGCACGTTGACCCTTAAAAACATTACTTTTTCGCACATTGCCTCTTTAAAATTTTATTTTTGTTGCACAGTGCCCTAAAAAAATTGGCTCATTGAGTAAAGTGCAATCAAAATAATATTTAGAAGGGGGAATATCCATTTTTTTTAATATTTAGGGGGGGAAGTGCGAAAATAAAAAAATTATAGGGGCAAAGTGCATTTTCAAATTAAAAAAGTCAATGTTAACCCAACATTAATTTATTAATTCTACCAATTACAATACACATACGTGGACTGTACTTCGTATATATCTACGTTTTGAGCTTTAGGTCATCACCTCCTCCAGTAATTGAGTTGAACAAGGAAAAAACAATTAATTGATGAATATAAAAAGCTTATTACATTCCTATGTGATTGTCAGCATATATAGTGACATTACATCACAAGTTACAACAATAAAAAAATATGATCGTCTTTTGTATTCTTTGTAAGGACAAAATATTATCTCTGCCGTCTTATACTAATTAAGACCAATTCTTCTATTTAATTAGTATTCTTAAGATATAGGTATCCTGTGATAAAACTAATTAGAACTAAATGACAAGTTTAAATAAAGATTTGCTACATATTCTTTATTAAATTCATTTTGAAAATACCCTTCCACTCATCTTTATTTTTTCAATTTTCAGTCTAGCATTAATCTTTTACATTATTATAAATAACTTTTTGTTTTCCTTATTTTTAACATTTTATTGAAAATTACGAAAAGAAAATATTTTTCCTTTTCGTTAAATAATTCAGCAGTTTTACAAATACTATGGTATACTATGTTGTACAATAGTTTACACTACCATTAAAAAAACTTTTTTTCTACATAATATTGAAAATTACAAAAAAAAAAAAAAAACGTGCTTTTTGTTATTTTTTTAATTCAATCTACATATTTTTATTTATTTATTTATTGTCAATATTGTAGTAGACTATGATATACTACGGTGTACTATGATATACTACGGTGTATTATAATATATCACGGTGTACGGACAAACCCTAGCAGCCAACAACACCCAATCATGTTTTTTCAACAAATCAAATTCTGAAATATTTCATTTCATACAAGTCCAAATCCTGTTTTTTCTCTCTTTTTTTTCAATTTTTTTTATTATATACAATAGGACAAAATGTACTTTACCCCCTACAGATTTCCCATTTTCGTGCTTTCCCTCCCCCTAAAAATTCAAAAGCTGGATGATCCCCCTTCAAAATATTCTTTTGGTTGCACATTGCCCCAGAAGCCAATTTTTCGTGGTCATTGTGAAACAAAAATAACATTTTAAAGGGGCAATGCGCAAAAAGTTAATGTTTTTAAGGGGTAACGTGCAACAAAAATAACATGTAAAGGGGGCATAAAGGGGCAATGCGCAACAAAAATACTCAAATGCCGATGAATAATCCATCGAATTTATGCTATCGGGGCAATTTGCAGAAAGAATAACACTTTGAAGGGGGCATTCAGATTTAAAATTTTAAGGGGGTAAAGTGTAAAAATTATAATTTTTTAGGGGGTGATGTGCAATTTCACTATACAATATATTTATATATATATATATATATATATATATATTAATTTTCATTATCTGAAGGTCGTCAAAGCTCTATTCAAATGACTCCTCAATTCCGATAAGTTGACTTTAGACTTTTGAATTTTTTTCTCTCCGGCGGCAGATCTTCGGAGCTACAGTTCTATAAACTTCTTACTTATGATTAGTGATGATGCTAATATGTAACTCACCTAGGGTGGTGTAGAAAACGAGCTGGAAGAGCAAACACATGAACTAAGCCGGGGGTTGATCCGGCGGAAACCCCTCCAACGCTCAAGTCAGACGTGCTGATAGTGAAAATAGTCCAGAGAATACATTTGATAGTATTGCTCAGTTAATAGGACGTACCTTGAAGAATGAGTTCCAACCTTTATTTATAGCTTAAATGAGATTGTTGGGCCCAAACCTTATTTGAAGGTTATTGGGCCTCGGTGATTGTGGTCTTCGATATTGGGCTCGTGGCCCAGTATGTAAGGAAATTGTAGGCCCATTGGGTCGGCCCAATTAGGCACACTACAAAAAAATGTATTTTTTGTGACGAAAGTTAAATTTGTCACATCAATAACAAGTTTATATGACAAAATCGGATGTCGTCTCATAAGTAATGTTTTATGAGACAAAATTGTTTTCGTCACATAAAGTTCGTTTTATGTGACAATATTATAAATTCGTCGTGGAAAGAAATGGCTAGCTCATTCAAACAATTGGTGCACCCATTTAAGTGACAACATTTAATTGTTTTATGACAAAGTATTTCGTCACAGTCATTTTTTTATGGTGACAAAATTGATTTTGTCACAACTAAATAATTTATAAATAACTTCAATTAGATGCAAAATAACTTGTATATTTAAATTTTAATGGCGTACAACAAACATATGAAATCTAAAAACATGTTACGCAAATTCATTGTGAAAGATGCATTATATTTTAATTGAAAATTATTATAGTAGATTCCAGTGATAATAGTATTAAAAGTAATAAAATAATATAAATTTCAAAGAATAAGTCTTGATAATTGGTTTTTTTTTGCCATTTAGCAATTAAATATTTGTTTTGGCCATTTAGCAATCTACTATTATTTTCCTCTCTCGTTTCGACTCTCATGTTAACCACCACCGCCAGCCTTCCGCCCGTCGCCTTCGCCACCACCCCCCACCTTCCGCCTGTCACCTTCGCCACCACCGCCAGCCTTCCGCTTGTCGCCTCCGCTACCAGTAGCCTCTCAACCGATTCAACTAAGGTAATTTTATTTTTCTCAATCTCTACACATCTCTACCTCTGCTCCTTTGTCATTTTTTTCTCTCCCGATCTGCAATCGAATGTTAGAATTTTGGCTAGAAGTGCGTAAGTTAGCTATTTTGAGCCTCTACCCCTCTATCATTTTTATTCTCTCTTAATCTGAAATGTAATGTTAAGGTTGTGGCTAAAAGTTCGTAAATTGGGTTTTTTTTTTCTCACAATTAAATTAATGATATCTAATTTAATTTTCGAAATTCGTTGATGGTTTCTTCGATGTTTGAATTTAAATTAGGTTTTCTGAATCAGAATTATGTAGTTTTCTAGTATGATGCTGCAATGGAAGTGCAATAATGAAGCCCTAAAGGAAGAAATGAAGCGCATAGATGGAATCCCCCTGCTCTTGTTTACTATTAATTAATTATCTTCTGCGAAAATACTTCGTGTTCTCCTTTGCTGATTCATCTGCTTCGCCGGTGTCTGTTGAAATCGGCATTAACTTTACTGATTTCTCTAAGTTTTTGTTGAATAATTAGTCGATTACTTGTTTCGGCATCTGAAGCTTCATAGCAAGTCGAATTTATGTTTCTTAGTTCATGTCTTAATATCCAGTAGCTAATTTTATTTTTTTGCACTATTTTAGCTGTGTTTTTTTCCCCTGATTTACTAATTCTAATGGGGTTTCCTCATTCTAATTTATCTTCTTGATTTATGTTTTGTGATGTGTGTTTGTAGGAGAGAGAGAGAATTAAAAGGGGTTTTTGGATGATAGAAGAAATACTGGACTTTCTTGAGAGAATTATCAATGTCGCACACCAGGTGTTTGATCATTTTACAAGACGCTGTTTCCCATTTCTTTATTAATTAATTGATACATTGTTGTTGAATTGTGGTTTCTGCTGCTTAGCTAAGAACAGGTAAACTTGTAAAATATACAAATAAATGCTGAATAGGCTAGAGAAATCTGAATTTTAACATCCTTGGAAGTTTGAAACTGTGATTTAATATTTTCTTGACATTCGAGTACTTTGCGTAGGTATAAGGAAAACCGTTGGGATCTGAAGCAGCTGGTTGGATTTGGTGGTATGCCGTCTTCTCATTCACCTACAGTGACTGCTCTTTCAATGGTTGTTGGTCTCCAAAACGGTTTTGGTGGATCGGCTTTTGCTATTGCATTAGTCTTGGCATTTGTGGTACGATAAACTCGTCTTTCTTAACTCTGCCTTTTTTGTATTTTTCGCAATAATTAAAAATCGTGTTTTTTTTTTGTTTTCATCAGTTTGCTAGAGCTGTTTGTTGAACATGTGATAAGTCTAATCAACGTGATTTTTTTCTCTCAGACATAGTCTATTTCAAGGGATTTTAGTACTGGAAATTATCGTTTTTAGCCCTTTATACGGCCTCGTCTACACCGAGGGATTACTTAGACTACAAAGATACAGGTAAAAAGGTTTCAGTTTGGTATAACTCTTATATAGGCCTTGTGAGCTTTGTGTTACAATTTATATCTGTGATATAGTTCAAATGACAGATATTTATGCAGCCGATCTATTTCAAATGTTTTTTTATCGTGTTATACGGTTTTGTTATTGCTTTTTCTTTAGTTATTCTTCAGACGTGGAATAGTTTTCTTCTCGTGTCAATTCTTTCCGAGGTTTTTGATGCATTCATGGATATTAGGACCGATTCATTTTGAAGAAAATAATAAAATCTCCTAACAACGGAGTTCTGTGGTTTCGAGTGAAACAGCAAAAAAGATGATTATATTCCATATTTCTTGAAATATTTCCCTCGTTATCTATGTTCTTTTTTCAGGACGCTCAAGAACTGACGTAAATGGAAATACTGAGCAGTGTCTGTTTAACCTTATGACAGTGCCAAATTTATGTCTGAAAAATGGTAAAAAAATATTTTATTTTCCTGTTTTCAGGAATCAATTTCTATCAGATTTTTATTTATTTTTTATTTTTTATATTTAATTGTGTAAATAGTTTCGGAACCTATTTTCTGAAGGTGATGAATCTGTGATGCAGGATGGTGTTATTACAACAGAAGGAAAGGAAACATGTGAGTTTGGACTATACATTTGATATCTCTAAGGTATTTATTCAACGTCATAAATCTTTTGATTTTCAGGTTTTAGTTTAAAGAATTCAGAAGTTAGACAACTTTTCGAGAACTCCCAATTCATCATTTGATGCAATGGTTGGAATTTGGAAATAGAATTGCTACATTTTATTTAGTCATTGAATCCAGGGCCATGTGAAAGCATTTTCTACAATTTATTCTGCCTTGAGAGATAGGGCTATGTCAAGGTTGTGAGGAGGAAGAATATCGCTCCACTGAAGGAAGGACGGTGTCTATATATTACGTAGTTTATTTTTTAATGTAAGTTTCAATTTGATTTTATTGACTCATGTATTTTGTATGTGTAATTGTACGATATATTGCAATACAATTTTATTTCCGAAATCATTGTTTAGTTTTGTGGAATTGTATTATTAGTTTCTTTAATTTAAATATGAATAATATAAATATTATATAGCAAATTATATATTTGTTGTAAATTTTCTTTTGTGACGAAATAATTGTCTCAATAGATATTATGTCTATGTCACAAAATAATTTGTCACAAGAAGTAAGTGAAAAGATCACCTCTTGTGACGACAAATGTTTTTAGTGACGAACATATTATGTTTATGCGACGACCACTTCGTCACAACAATAGAACTTTATGTGACGAATTTTGCTTTTGTCACAATATTTTGTGACGAAAACTTCAGTTTGTCACATAACACCTTTCGCGACGGGGCCTACGCGACGATCGCTGTGACGAAAAATATTGTCACCTAAATTTTTTTGTGACAAAATACTGAGTTTTTGCGACGAGTTTTTGCGTCACATAAAACTGTTTTTTTTGTAGTGGCATATCAATTAGCTAAATTACGTCAAGTAAACTAAATCAAGTTAGCTTAATCAAATGCAAATAGTTCAAACTTCAAAGTATTAGTATGGCGGGAAACTTATTTAAAACACGGCCATATGTATTTCAAATTTAATTTGAATACAAGTCTAGAGAAAAAAATTATTTGCAAATTTATTCATAAATATTCGACTTGCCATCCACTCAAGTCATACCTATTCTATTTGGAAAAAAATAAAGTTAGTTTTCATCTCCAAGTTTGTACCAATTTCACATTCGGTCCCTCATGTTTATAAAAAATATATTTGGTCCCTCATTTTCCAAAAATTCAACACTTTTAGTTATTTCCGTCAATTTTCTATTAAAAATCTAACCGAATCAACTTTGTTCCCATCACTGCCTTAACAGACAATAAGTTGACGGAGATGACGAAAAAGTGTTAACTTATTAAAACATGAGGGACCAAATGTTTTTTTTGTCAACAAAATGTGAAATTAGTACAACTTGAGAGTTGAAATCTGTAATTTTCCCTTTTATTTTCTTCCTCCCACTATCACCAAGTTTTGACTTTTAATCTATTGACTTTGTGCGGTCTTTCTTTAATCATTCCAACTTAAGATTTTTTAAAGATAAAGAATAAATAATGGGTAGCTTCTTGGGATTTATTTAAATTATATATATATATATATATATATATATATATATATATATATATATATATATATATATATAACCTAGTCAAGAAAATATAGTTCTATAAATGTATTTATTTCTTCTTCTTCTTTTGTGTGTGTTGTGTTCTATACATATATTATTCCAATGGGAAAATGTTGTATCTCGATATGGACAATCTGCATAGTGATAATCTTAACTCCAGTCATAGTAATACTTTCGCTAAGCTTCGTTACACACAAGCCCAGATTATACATACAGGATATGTACGTACCTGCCCTAAAAACCACCACGGGTTCATCCAACGCCACCAGGCTCAACACCTTCATTTTCATCGACCTCAAGCTTCAGAACGTGATGCCGTTTAACGGGATCCGTTACGGCGATCTCAACCTAACCTTCTTCTACGCCACGAACACGAGTCTGCCTGCGGTGGGCAACTACACCGCCCCCGGGTTCTATCAGGGCCTGAAGAAGACGGCCCACCGTAGGGTGGTGGTGCGGACAAGTGGGCTGCCGTGGGACGATGCGTTCGTGAAGGTTTCCGGTGGGTCGGTGGTGGATATTCGGGTGGAGTTGGCGACCACGGTTAAGCTCAGGCGGTGCGGTAGGTATTTGGAGAGGGAGGCCATGGTGGTGAAGGCTAACGTGCGCCTCGATGGGTCCGGTGAGGAAGTCAACAAGAAGACCGTTAGGCTCGTCGGTTAATTTTCTGATAATTATATACGAATTGATCAACTCAATTTATTGTTATTTTTTAAATTATTTGTTTTGTGATTTTAGTTTTGTTTTAGGATATTTGTGTGCATAAAAATATTTATTTGTGTATGATTTCATGTGAGTGCAATTATTGAACTTTGTGCTAATTTAGGTGAGTGCTAATTGCATATAAGTCCCTGTGTAATTTTGAATGACCGAAAAAATCCCTGTGTTATAAAAATTAGCATAGACTACTCTATATTGTTTTTAACAAAGCACATTGCCCCTTAATATTAAAATCGGCGGTTGACTTACATAAAATGACTGCGTTACCCTGATGAATTTATCTACTCTAAACAAAACTCAGAAAAGAAAAGAAAAACAAAACAAAAAACAAAACAAAAAAGAAAGAGAGAAAAAAATATATAATGTTTTTTTTCCCCGTCAAAACGCCTGCGCCATCAGCCGACGACCGCCACCAGCCAAAGGCCACCTTCCATCAACCCTGCCCCTTCCTACACAGGCACTCGTGGTCTAGGATTCGCGCCGAAAGGATCCAACCCATGAGTCGAAGAACGAGAGATAAGTGATTGCAATGGTGAGAAGCTTGTGCATCGAAGCAAAATGAATGAAGTTGAAGAGAGGGGAAGCAAATTGCAACAAAGTCTGCCATTTTTGGTGTGTGTGTGTGTGTGTGTGTGTGTGTGTGTGTGTGTGTGTGTTTTTGTGTTTTTTTTCACGATTACTCCATTCCGTAAACTAAATTATGGACAACCAAATTATCGTGGGCGGATTGTAGGGATTCTGCTTCTCAATTTTGGAAAGGTGAGACTTTTAATATTGTTGGATGGTGAGGAAGAGGGCCTTTCTGAAAACATTAGGAACTGGATTAAAAAATATGAAAACTTTCATTTTGGGCTTGTAATTTTGAGGTGAATTTCTAATTTGCGGAATATATTTTTAAAGGATATTTTGGTCTTTCCTGATCCAAAAACAAATGCCCAATCGCACAAACCGCGAGTGTATCTCACGTCGAGATCAGAGGGTCTTTATTGCCTTTGACAAATTTTCATAGGGGGTTTTGTGCTAATTTATTTAATATAAGGGTTTTTTCAGCAATTCAAGATTATACAGGGGTGGTTTTCGCAAAAGAAAACCATTTAGGTGATGGTCCAGCACTACAAAAAAATCGCAGTCCTTTTTTGGAATTAAACTATATTTTTGTGGAGGTGATGTTTAGTTTTCTTGAGTATTGAAATGTGGTTTTTATGAATAAGTCTCTCACCAACTATCTTTATTATTTTAGGTCCAGGGATTATATTTTTTTTGTTAATAAGTCCATTTCTTTAATATGTATTATAAACAAGGGTAAATTACATCCGTACCCCTGAGGTATGCTTAAATAACTTTAAGGTCCATGTGGTATCGATGATTACGCTCACCCCCTGAAACATAGTTAGAAACTCTAATGGGATAATTCATTGGATACGTTATTCCGATAGAGTTCTATCGAACTACCACTTTTAGTTAGTGGTGGAGACAACATGACACAACATAGATTTATGGGATGACATGGCTCCCCCGACATTTCCTAAATCACCCATAACTCTTTGTTGTCTCCACCACTTCCGGAAACTAATAGTTCGTTAGAACTCTATCGGAATAACATATCCAATGCATTATCCCATTAGAGTTTCTAACTTTGTTTCAGGGGGGTGAGTGTAATTATCAATACCACATGAACCTTAAAGTGATTTTAGCATACCTAAGGGGTGTGGGTGTAATTTACCCTATAAATAAATGCAACATTAAGGGTACATTACAACCACCCCCTGAGGTATGGTTAAATTACAAAAAACCCCTCCTGTTTGGGTAATTACAACTACCCCTCAACTAAAAATCTTCTTACACGTCCACCCTTGCGGTTTCAAATTTAGTGTAATTTTCGAGATTATATAGATTATAATTTATATGGTTAAATTCAAACTCCACATTTTGAAGCAAGATGATCATAATATGTGTTTTTTGGCTTGTATATATCAGATTGTGGTGCGTCATAAACTATATTTTTACACAAAACGAGTACAAAGTAGAGCACATTCCACGAAATCTAGATGATTATGTTGAATTTGACACCATAAGGGTGGAGATGTAAGAAAAAATCATAGTTGAGGGGTAGATGTGATTAACCAGACGAGAGGGGTTTTTTTCGTAAATTAACCATACCTCAGGGGGTGGTTGTAATTTACCCCAAAATTACCCCCAACCCTTTAAACTCAATTCCTAATTGTAATCCTAATTTAACTTCAAATTAATAAATTGTTGACCACAAAAATCCAATTTTGACTTTTTCTTTTTTTAATTTTTTGTTCTGATTATTTTTTTTGCTGCCGGTTTCCGGCGTTGACTTTTTTTTTTTCCCTAAAAAGTTTATCCGTTTCTTTTACGCCCGCCGCTGAAAGTTGACCGTAATTGTACTGTCATTAACAATAATTATAATGGCCATGACCGTGTAATTGTAATGTCGTTGACAGTACATTTACGTAATTGTACTGTCGTTGACAATACAATTACTATTAACCACAAAAATATTGGTTTTTTTTTTTTTTGTATTTTGTTTGAATTGTTGACAAGTCAACATAATATTAATTACTGTCAACTACATCAATATTATTTTTTTTTTGGCATTTTTGTTTTGTTTGATTTGTTGACCGATTAGAGTAACAATATTTATGTCTACTATTGTATTATTCATGAAAAATGTCGATTCTACTGAAGACAAAATTTAACCTCCCTCTGAGGGTAATTTTTTTTCTTTGGAAATAGCATTAAAAAATGTCATGTCTGCAGTGGTAGAATTAGCAATTTTCGCGAAATAATCACTGGAATAAAAAAGATTCCTTAAAAAAACACACCGTCGGGAGGTTTGTGTAAGAAGGAAACAAACGTCGGGGGTTTTTGGTAATTATGGATAAGTAGGGGTGTCTTTTTAATTTAGCCTTAGTTCAGAGGGTTTTTCTAATTTATCCAAACAATTCTGGCTTAATCTCACTTTGTACCCTTAAAATGGAACTTTTTGGCACTTTGCACCCTTAAAAAATAACAATAGCACTTTGCAACCTCAAAACACAATAAATCATTCACAATGCACCATAAATTGAATAATAAACACAATTTCATTTTTCATTAGTGTTATTTTTTTCTCGGGGTGCAAAATAAAAAAATAAATTGTTATACTCTTGAACCCCCACCTAATTTCGAGCGGATAAAGTGGGAAAAAAATAAAAATAACTCCGGATTATTTAAAAAACTATATTTACTTACAAAATAAAATAAAATAAACTTTTATCACTAAGTTATTCGATTAATGGATCTTTTATTGTAACTGGTGGAAAATATTTGGAAGAAAAAATAATTTCCAGATAACTTGATAACGGAATAGCTGAAGGATTTTTTTCGTAAAATATTTTATTTCGATAAAAAAAAATATAATTTTTAAATGTTGATGAAATGTATTTTTATTTTTGCACTTTATAGTTTCAAAATGATTGATGAATTAAAAAAAAATGACATTTGGCATCCTTAAATTATATTTTTTAGCTTTAAAAATTCATTTGGGGGTGCATTATGCATGATTTATTGTGTTTCGAGGGTACAAAATGCTATTAATTTGTTTCGAGGGTGCAAAGTGCCAAAATGGTATATTTCAAGGGTGCAAAGTGAGATTAAGCCGAGAACTTTTAGCAAATTGAAAAATACCGGTTGTCATAATCCGAAAAAAGTATTAGTGCCGAAAATGTGTTTATCAAATTACCGCCATAATAGTAATAAATATCGCCTAATTAAGGATTATATTCTTGTAAGAAAACTGCATTAATATGCAAGCACACTACAGCGGATGGGAAGAAGAGTAACCAAAATCGTATATGCATGTGTGTCTATGTAGGTGTGTGATTATATAAGTGGCTGTGTGGCAAAGCTTCGACGATGGCAATAGCAGAAAAAAAGGAAGAATCATATTTGAGGGAGTGCAATGGGATTGGACGGATCTGACGGAGTGCAGTTACTCAGATAGGATGAAGGCGAAAGTGAAAAACAAAGAACTTTTAGTAAATTGAAAAATATAGCCTAATTAAGGATTATATTCTTGTAAGAAAACTGCATTAATGAAGACAATATGCATGCACACTACAATTGCAGATTGTAACAGATTACTTTCAGCACACTGGTTATAATAGCAAATAGCAATTACTTCCTCTAGGCTGATTGAATAAAGAAAAAAGAAATGAGAAGGTAATATTAAAGGGTACTTGATTTTGGTACAGCACAATGAGGATTTATGAAATGTTAATCTATTCACTTATAATATTATCTTTATAATTCTTTCTTAAAAAGTTTTTTAATTAAATATATCTATTATTAATATTTTTATTACTTATTTATTTGTTTTCCGCCCGTAAACATTCAATATTTTTAATAAAAAGGATGAAATTGGAAAAGTTATTTCGAAAATTAAAAAATTACGTCAACAGCAGGATTCGAACCTGCGCAGGCAAAGCCCAACAGATTTCGAGTCTGTCTCCTTAACCACTCGGACATATTGACTTTGATGCTATGGATGATCAAGTGGTCAACTTATCATTTTATATTACTTAGTAATTTAATTATAAAATGGATATTCGAATCTGATCTAGTTGTCCTCTATTTTTTTTGATAAGTAGTTGTCCTCTATTTGACTATTGTTGGAATTTTATGCTGCATGGACACTTCTAGAAGGAGAAGAGTCCCGTAATCGATATCTGGACACTCAGACACGTCGGGACTCGGCTCGGACATCCGTATCGGGTTATGTCGTAATTTTGCTAAAAATAGAACACCAGTGACGGGAAGTGTCCGCAATTTTAAAAAAGTTGGGACACTACTCTTATGTTTTAAAAGAAATGCATAATAAAAAAATACGAATTTCCTTCTCTATATTACAAATTTATGCTAGTGGATCCTTCTATTTTGAGTTTGTCTCTGTCTTCTATAAGAGCACCTAAAAGTCCAAAATTCTAGCGGCGACGACGATCAAGAACACGAGCAGGGGAGCAGCAAGGGCAAGCGGTTCTCTTTTGCGATTTGACGACTTATAAATATTTTTTACAATTTATAAATGTACCCCTATATTTTAATAATTTATAAATATACCCATATTATAGCGCCCCGATTTGGAGGCAACTACTCTTATAATTCACCGAAAACAATTTCTATAATTCTATAAAATAAATTCGAAACTTAAAGTTTCAAAACCTTTATTTATGATATCGAAAAGGATTAATACTGCATTACAACTTGAACTAATACGAAATACAAAGTTCAAAATAGATGACTATTTATTCTATTACAAAGACGCCCAATTGAGTGACTTATCCGAAAATCGACTCAATTTAATATATAGTTTAAGAAAAATAACATGACCACTTGATACCTAACCTGCGCATAACATCCAAGAAAGGAAACGAATAAGTCCAAATGACTTAGTGAGAAAGTATATAGTTTTTAAGAAACGCAATAGGAAATTTAATCGGCATAAGATGAAAGAAATATATAAAGGCTCAAAATTTGATTTTTTTGTTGGCGGGATCTCCAACCTTGTATCTCCCAATTATCCCTTTTAACCCTTATCCCTCCATTCCGACTCGAGTGGCCGCTCGAGTGGAAACATGCATTAGGCACAATCGGAATGTGCTGGTTTGGCCTCAAGACGTTTACCTCCAAATCGTCAAAAGTCCAAACAATCAAGTGGGTTTCGTTCGGTAGACTAGACACCGACAACCCGATGTTGCCCAATCGTCTTGCCAAAAGATCCCGGGCCCAAGCTCCCCCAAGAGCGTCCTCAAGGGTGGGGACATGAATAAGGTTCAAGATTTAACAAAATCTCTTGCTAAAATCGGTTTCAATCAATATGATAGAATCCCATAATTATATCAACAAAAGAAAGGACTGCAATAAGTTAAATCATGGGAAGAAATCAAAAAGACATAAGCTCTGAGAATTTAAGAAATTCAAAAACTTAATAAACTCAAGAATTTGAACAAGCCAAGGAAATAATTTGGGGATGTTGTGCGCAGCAAGAAATTGGGCTAAACCATAGTTTCTCACCTTCTATTTGTGGAGTTTGTGAGATTTAGATTTGACCTAGAAATTCCTTCTTCTTCTTTAGTTCTTGGCCTCCATCTTTGTTTTCTCTGTAAATTTAGTGCGTGAAGTAGGGTGAAGAAAAACACAACTTGTCGATTTCTTTTATAGAGGGGAAGGAAAACATGTGACGTGTCTAGCAAAAAAAATTGTTTCTGCATGAATTGATGCGGTGTCAATCTCTCAATTTCTACCGAATAAATTTCTGCCAGGTCAAATTCATTGAATCTGCCCTATTTTGTTATTTACTTATTAATTCCCAAGATTTTCTCAAAATATTAATTTAGTCCCCAATATATATTTTTTTTTGAAGTATAATTAAAATAAATTACTCTTAAGTGAGATAAATAATGTTCGAGAATTTTACGAGGCGTTACACATATATCTTTTTATATTTATGCGTATCCCCACGTATCCGTATCCTAGTTTTTTAGTGTTAATTTTTATTTAGAGGTTTTTCGAGATAGTTGAACAGAGATTTGAGAAACAGAGAAAAGTCGAGGCAAGAACTTTGTTCTCTCTCCTTAAGAAAAAATTGCCCCGCTACAGTGCTTCGATTTCAACAATTGTCTCCCAAGATACAACGACTTACAATTCCAACAGAGCAGCACAACAACTGTTGGAACACAACGAACGAAAAGACGTTTTGGACTTGTATTGACACGAAAGAAAGATAATGCAACAAATATGCTTATGAATGCTTGGATGATTGAGTGAGATTGCTGGAAAACTAGGGCTCTATTTATAGTGTTCAGAAAGTTGTGTTCCAAAAGACACAACTCTAGATTTAAATATTAATAATTAAGCCCAAAACAAACATTTCCAAAGGCCTCGGACATGCGCACGCGCTCGGTCCGGGCGGGCGGCGGCGGCGCGCGTGTGGCTTGGTACTTAAGCCCACACTTGATTATACCTCTAGCTATCCACTTGACACTATTTAAAATGTTCTCATTAATGCTCTTTTCGTAAAGTGGGATAGGTGACTTTTCACCTCCCACCAAGCCCTTTGAGTTCACTTTAGCTCATTGAAGTACTTACTTTGTGCATTTATTTCTCATTCATCCCATATTGGACTTGAGCATTTAAACACACTACAATTATCTACTCGAAGCGTAGATTATGTTTCCATAATTTATTCTTTGAAACAATCACGGAATTTTACTTCAATATTTTTCAAATTTGAGGTGAACACCTCAATTTTTCCAACATTTAGAAATGTCGTATCGCTGTGTCCGTATCCGCGTATTGCAGTGTCTGCGTATCCATGTTCGTGAAGCATAGTTGGAATTGGATTACTTTTGTGCTAAAAACAAAAAAGAACTAAAAATCTCCCATTAATTGTTCAATGTACTCTTTCAAAATCCTAATCTCATTTTTTATTTATCCCATCTCCTTTCTCGTTTCTTTTTTCTCTCTTCTTCTTCTTTTTTTTTCTTCTTAATCACTCTTTTCTCTGGCAACTGCCTCTACATTGGTCATGAGGGTTGTCGCTTACACCGACAAGGAGCAGAAGAATCAGCCGGAGAGGAAGAGCGGTGGGGACCACGTCCTTCGGCTCCAGCAAGTTAATCCGGAAGGGATAGGAGCAAAATCACTCACCGTCGGTTGAAGTTTCCTAGAGTTTTGTGAAGATTAGATTGTCGTGGTACTTTACATCAACGGTTGAGAGTGGTGGTGCAACAGGCGGCGAAGTGTGGTGGTGCAGCAGGTGGCAGAGGCGAAAAATTTATTGAAGTGGGGAGGTGATTGTGTGATGTGACGGCGGTGTGGTGAGATGGAGAGCAAATCTAGGGTTTTTGGTAGATAGACGGACGACGGCGCGGGTAGAGAAAATCACGCAGGCTGGACCCTTAATCGACTACGTGGTTTGGTAGTCGATTAAGTTAATCGACAATGCTCTGATAGTCGATTAAAGTGTTAATCGACTGTTTTGGTAGTCGATTAAGGTTACTCGATTTAATTTATTTAAAAAAAACTTAATATATCTCATCTTAATTTTTTAAAATCTTTCTTTTTATAAGTTTTCATTGACATTATTTTGGAAGAATATCACACCATTAATCATCAAAAGCATGAATCTGTCGGCTTTTCAAGATGATACGGTTGAAAGTGAGGTAAAAATTTATTTATACTCAATATTAAATATGAAAGACAAATAAATATAGAGTTTTTTTCAAATGTGTTTGAGGCTTGGAAACTGTAGAGAATAAATATAGTCATGTTACGTTCGTGATATGCATGGAGTATCTTTCCCGGCTACTTAATGTACGTCCGATTGGAGAACTCAACTACCATCCGATGTGTCATCTCCACAAGATCACACATTTGATCTTTGCGGACGATCTAATGGTATTTTCTCGAGGAGACGTGTAATCGGTCCGTATCCTCGCCAAGACGGTCTACGAATTTGGGCAGGTTTCGGGGCTCAAGGCAAATCATACGAAGTCTAATATCTTCTTAGCGAGAGTTAAACCGGGATTCCACTCGCTGCATCTAAATTACGAGTGCTCAACTATCAACCATTGCTCGATAAAATCGAGCAAGCCATAGGAGCATGGACTCGCCAAACTCTCTCTTATGCAGGACGATTGGAGATTTTGAAAACCGTGGTTCAAGGTACTTGCTGCTATTGATTATCCATATTTTCGATTCCACATGCAGTTATCGATCGTATAGAGACAATATGCAAAACGTTTTATGGGGTGCGGCGGCCCCAAAAGTAACGTGGCCGAGGCTGTGCAAACCAAAGGAAGAAGGGGGTTTGGGTCTTCTTGATTTGATTGATTGGAATCGAAGCTTTCTTGTGAAAAATTTGTGGGATTTTCACTTGAAGAAAGACTCTCTGTGGATACAGTGGGTGAATGAGTTATATTTCAAGGGACAAACCATATGGGAGTGATCACCGCCACTTACAGCTTCACCCTTCTTCAAGAGCATCATCCGGATCGGGGGCGAACTGGTGGAGAGCGCGGGGACTACTCAGTTACTTATTGCTAAGCTGGAATCTTTTACAGAGCTTGGCAAATTAAATGTGAGCAAAGTATTCGACTGGATTAGGGCAAAGGCCCCGATCAAACCGTGGGGTAAACTTCTTTGGGCGCCATCTATGACTCCAAAGCACTCGTTTATCTTATGGATGGCAACCATGGATCGATTGGCCACAATGGACCGAGTGGAGAAACGCTCACGTGAAGCCGTCAACTCCAAATGCGTCTTATGTGGTGTGGAGAACGAGACTAAGAAGCACCTTTTTTTCGCATGCAGCATGTCTCGAGAGGTGTGGACCAACATACGGATATGGTTGGGTATCCGCATAAGACCAACCACATTGGATGCCGCACTTAAATGGCTCAAGAAAGACGTACGAGGGAAGTCGTACCGTAGCAAGATGCAGCAATGTGCACTAGCAAGTCTCGTGTACCACATTTGGGAGGCTCGGAACAAGTGAAAATTTGAGAAAATTGTAACTTCTCTGAAGGACCTCACAAGGAAGATTCAGCTACATGTTTACTCGGACATGTTCTGCCAGCACCCGGAGCTAGCGATTTCAAGGACGAACGGACAACCGGGCAGCTTTATGCACCCATGAGGGCGTGATCTAGATGCTAGGCTCTCGTGGGTTTTTCCCACTTTTATTTCTGCTTTTATGTTAGTTTATTTCTTTTGATTTCTGCATTAGGTTCTGCAATTTTCTCGAGTATACCCGTTGTAATTGTCTACGACTTTTTTTGATTTATAGTATTTACATTTTAATAAAAAAAAAAGTTATAAGTGGAGGACGAGAATTATTTTTTGTATTAAAATATCTCTTGCTACTAAAGTGCGTCCAAAATAGAGATAAAAATTAAAATTAAAAACAATATCCTACATTTAATAAAAATCGTTATGCATTTATCATTTCCCATCATAAAAGAAAAATAAAAAATCATAAATTTACTGGCATCAGTTAGGGTTCAAACTATTGTCAAACTAGTTTTAAAATTAAGATGGCAAAATAAACTGGAAAACTGTAAGGAAAATAATTAGCAGTAATAGTAAAATCCGGGAAAAATATAATATAACAAGTCCTGAAATTTATGTTACATATAAAATTTGCAAAGTCTACTTTTTTTTTTTTTTTTTTTTTCTCCTGAACCTGTACATATAAAAGCCCCTATTTCACTGTTAATAACCCCCCAAGAACTTCACTCTCTCTTCATCTAAATCGCTCTTGCAATAAAACCACCTCTTACGGAAAAAAAAAAGTCCGAAAAAAAAACGGGCGTTTGTTAGTTTCACCTTTACGCGTTCTAAAACCAACTCAATTAAAAAAAAAAAAAAAAAAAAAAAAAACGCACGTTAAAAACCAGAGAAAATTCTCTACACCTCTAAAGCTCACTAATTCTCTCGTTTTCTCGGTACGAATACTCAAAAAAACACGGGAGAAAAAGCATTCTAGTCGTCGATATAATTTAATTTTTCTTTTTTTTGGTTTTTTTTTTTTTTTGGAGGGGTTTAACTAAAAAAACGGATTTTATTTCGGTTATGCTTCTTATCAATGGCGAATTCCCATGAAGTAATTGAAGTCATGGTGCTGCACGTGTAATTGCTTTAGCCAAGAATCGGCAACACTCACCATTGAAAAGAGCCTCTCTTGATCTTGACCGCCCATTTTGTCGGATATCCAAACATCGCCTTGCATCTTATAAGTCGCCAAACCAAACGGAGGCAGAGCTATGCTTTCACCTTCTTTCCCTTTCCTCTCGACATTCTCCGCATCTTCTTCAAAATCCATATCTATAAAAAAAAAAAAATAGTGAGGAGACGAGTTATCTCGATAACGAAGGGAATATAAAAATGGAATATACCTTGAAAAGAAGAGGAAAGTGTGTGGTAAGTGAGGAAGCACGTCTGCAAGTCTCTAACGGCTCTTCCGGCGGGAATGTGATAAATAGGGTACCTATGCGTTTTTTTTTTGTTCACAAAAAGACGAATGAGTACATATATATACATTTTCTTTAAATCTCGTTTTTTTATCGATTTTACGAGTGAAGATGACTAACCATGCAACGGCCATCCAACTAGCAGGTGAAAGATCTACACTTCTCAAAGACATTAATCCAGGGTATCTTTCCGCCAAGCTAAAAGTCTGAAGAGAAAAAATGAAAACCGATAAATAAATAAAATAAATAAAGAAATTCAACGTTTTGCGTAACGGAATCATATTTGATGCCCTTGACAAAATGGACATACATGATCGAAAGGAAAGAGTATATTCTAAAGAAAAAAGTTTAGTTAGTTTTCAAAAGCAATGCACAATAGACAAAAGACGAATATTCTCTGAAGACGTTGATTCATTTCAAAAGAAAAAAAAATTATTTCAAGTATTTAATTAATTATAAATCTAATAAAAAAGAAAAAGATGGGCTGGTTACCTTGTCCGCGAGGGGAACTCTTCCGTAAGGAGACGACTTTTCAAAGTATTGAAAATAAAGATTACCCAATCGAGCGTTTGGATGCCACGAGCAATCTTGCTCGGAAAGCCCTTCTTCGGAGGAACATCCGTCCCACCTAGACAACTTCTCGCTCTCACTCTCGTCACTAAATGAATCGCTAAACGAATCTCTAGTCTCGCTCGAGTCCGTTTCATCCCTATCCCTATTCAAATCAACAAGTTTCGATATTTCAAATGATTATGTAATTACAATAACACCATTATTGAAGCAATGTAACTAAGAGTAACTCCATTTTCTTTTTTTGCCCATATGTCGCCATTATATAAATATAACAATACGAAAACGAGATTTTAATGAACTTGCAATTAGAGCCAAGAAAGATCCGATGAAAACACTTTTGATCAAAAAGTTGCATTTATTTACGATTTTATGAACTTGCAATTAGAACCGAAAACGAAATTAAACGATAACATTCTCAATCCAAAATTTGCATTTTTTAAAATTGTTTTAAGCAATACAAAATTAAATAGATTATCAATTAAAATAAATAAAAAAAGATGATCAATTTTGGCAATGCTATAATTAAAATTACCTTGTACAATTTAGAGTTTTTAATGAACTTGCAATTAGAACCAAGAACGGTCCGATGATGAAAACACTTTTGATCAAAAGGTTGCATTTTTTTTTCGATCTTATGAACTTTCAATTAGAACCAAGAACGAAATCAAACGACAACATTCTTGATCCAAAATTTGAATTTTCTTAATTGTTTTAAGCAATACAACATTAAAATAGATTATCAAAGATGATCAATTTTGGCAATGCAATAATAATTAAAATTACCTAGTACAATTTAGAGATGAATTGCTGGTGAAAATTTGGATTGCGGAGAGATACGGAACGAAATATTGGATTAAATTCTGGCCGTCGTCGGAGACGATCGGGATTCCGGCGCCGCACGCGCTCCATTCGTCGAAGCTAGTCCAAAGATCACCGAGGGTAAAATAGTCAATGTTCTCTCTTTCCCATGGATGCCATAGCTTGTTCAGCTTCATCATCTCACTCTGCCCAACAACAACAACAACAACAATAAATGTACAATGCCATCAATCTAATTAATTAAAAAACAACAAATAAATTTTAATTATTTAAAAAAAAAAAAAAAAAAAAAAACCTTGGGCAGAAATTGAGATGGGACCACAGGGGTTGTGCAATCCAAGAAGCTTTCAAGATTTGTTTGCATCGGTACCTTATCAAAGATAAACATGGTTTTCAGACACACACACAGAGATAGAGAGAGAGAGATAGAGAGAGAAAGAGAGAGATTGCTCTGATTCTCTCTCCAATCTCTTTAGGGAAAACAGGGGGAAAACAAAAAGACGAGAGAGAGAGAGAGAGAGAGAGAGAGAAACAGAGTAAGGTAAAAACAATAAAGAAAGGGTGGGGGAGGAATTCAATGGGAGAGAAAGTGAGAAATTAAGGGGATTTTCTCTCTCTTTGTCTGAAGGAAAGAAGAGAGAGAGAGAGAGAGAGAGAGAGAGAGAGAAACAAAACTAATGGCAAATACCACAAAGTCTATTTTCCAACTATATGCTCTTTCTTTCTTTCTTTTTTTTTTTTATTTTTTTAATTTTAATTTCTAATTTTTTCCTTTATAAAAAAATTTCCAATTCAACCAGATTTTTTCAATCGCCGACAAATCCGGACCCAAACAAGTCAAGATTTCGTCTCCGGGTTCAAAACCCGAAATCAAGAACCAAGAACTCAGTTTTTTTTTTCTCTCTCCTCTTTTTCCAGTCAAATAAATTGGAATTTCAGAGGCAACCCACAATCCCAAAATATTATTACTACAGATCAAAACAAACTTTCTTACAAAATCCCAAAAAAGAAAAAGAAAAAAAAAAGTCAATCTTGACAAACTTATGGTACCGGAATTTCGGTCATCGCCGCCGGGAAAAAGAGTTTGAAAGTCTGGGCACTGTGTGTAGAGAGAGAAATGTGTGTGTAGAGAGAGAAAGGAAGAGAGAGGATTTGAGGATCAGATATTTCATTAATTGAAGCCGTGAGCATGTGTTTAATGTTTCCTTAAAAAGGTTATAAGAAATTAAAAACAGCGTGCTCTGAAAAATACGTTTCGTTTGTACCAACACGTGCGTGCTTATATTTATTGTTCTTGGTTATTTAGTGTTTGAGATATTGCGATGTGTTCCAACTGATTTCTGTAAGAACAATTTGTCATAAATATATTTATTTATTGTTCTTGGTAGTTTTGATTGCAATGAAAACTGTAGATGGAAGAAGAGAAAGTGATAAGAATCGACGTAAATAATGCTAGGCTGCGCCGAATATTCCATCCGATGTGTAGAATTGAAAATTGCACAATAAATTAATCTTCTTAAAAAATAATCGAAATAATCGACAGTCAAAATCTAGGGATAGTACCATTCCTGTGTAATCTCTAATTACCAAAAAGAAAAAAAATTAGCAAGGACTCCGTATAAAATTTAGTCAAGGTCAATAAAGGACACGTGACGAAGAAGATTGGAAAAAATTATAATTTTTAATATATTTTGAATTATTTGGAAGTGTAAACGACAATTTTAATTACGGATGGAAATAGCATGAATTGGATGGAAATTAGCACTTTTGGAGCGTTCTGTTTTTTTTTTGAAAGTGAAGTACTAATTCAAATTTTGTTCCAAAACATCATAAGTTTCAAAAACAAAAAAAAAATTAAAAAAATTGGAAATTAAAATAATATTGAATTTTGAAATCTAATATGTATTTCAATTCGTTCCCAAAAATTGAAAATCGGACCTTTCGAGATTCGTAAGAAAAGTTATTGTTACAAAATCAAAAATATTCGGATTAGAAGTGACGGGATTCAAAAAATTTGTTTCAATTTTCACCATAACTTTGCTCACGATAACTTGAAAAAACAATATTTCATTTGGAAATTATTCAAAATTCTAAAATCTTAAAGATATTATTTATACCGTCAATTCAAATAAAATTTACACCATGTAATATGTCATCCTTACGAACTTGCATTAATATTTTTATACTCCATTAGAATACATTCTTTTGGAGTATATATGAAGTTGTTTATAATATTTTACCGGAAACATACGGTTTTCTTTCTGAAGTTTGAATCGATTTTACATTTACTCATCTATATTCGCAAAATATAAATTTGGTCCCTCAAGTTCTAAAAATTCAACATTTTTTGTCATTTTTTCGTTAATAGTAATTGAATCAAGCGTGTTCCTCATCATTGCCTAAACTAAGGGATTAAAGGTAAATTAGCGAAAATAGTAAATTATTAAAGCATGAGAGATTAAATATGTTTTTTTTTGTGAATATGGAGCATTAAATGTGAAATATGTGTGAATTTGAGGAGTGAAAACTGTAATTTTCCCATTATTTTACATAAAATACATTTTATTAACGCATATGATCACCGTTATCGCTTATTGGGCTTGTTTTTAGTGAAGTGGAATGGGTTTGTTTCCTCCGATTTCATATTTCTTATTTTTGTGATGGAGCTCCATTTATTAACCCTTGTAACTTCATTTTCATTGAACCTATGTGTTTAATTATATATGTATAGTAGAATCTTGATAAATTAATACTCGATAACTTAATAATCTTGTTAATAATATTTTTTCGCGGTCCCGACTCGGGGGCAACGCGCTAAATTATTAATTCATTAAATTTATAAGATAATACACATTCGAAAATTTTAAAAAGCCACATATAAAGTATAAATTAATAATGCATAAAAATAATTTTTAAATTACATATTACAATACATATTTTTATAGATTTATGATGGCGTAGTAAAATATAATTTAATTGTCGCTTGTTTCTTGTTGAAGTCCACGTCATCATCAATCTTATCCCTCAATTTTCTTAACATGGTTAGAACTTTTTGTATAGTTTTCTCGTAACTAAACAAGAAATTGTCAATACTATTGTTGTTTTAAGAGCTTTCGTTCGAGAAACATGCTCTATCGTACATTGAACTAATGGTACAATGAATAATATATACGTACAATATATATATATATATATATATATATATATATATATATATATATATATATATATATATATATATATATATATATATATATATATATATATATATATATATATATATATATATATATATATATATATATATTGAAGATAATAATAAAAATAATTTCATAAATTAATAATTATTAATTTATAGACAAGTTAATATTTTGTTAAATTAATAGGAATTTTTTATGGTCCCAACTGTATTAATTTATAAAAATTTATCCGTATATATAAAGATCATCAACATATATTAAATTGATTATTACAAATAAGCATATGGTACGTAATTTATTCTAGGGTAACCTCCACTTCCCCCTTGTACTTTAACTCAATATCACTTTACTCCCTGCTACTCTCAATTGCATGGATTTGTCTAATGCCCTTGAAAAATTGTCTCAATGTCGCCCTCGCTGTTAGTTGTCAGACATTTGACTTTAACACCGTATGGTCTAAGCTCTTAAATTACAACAACGCCACTCCTCCAAATTTAAATAATTATTAAAAAGACAAAAAAAAAATTCAAGACAACGAGAAAGCATAGTGGACAACAACTACAATTTATTTTTATTTCTTTTAATTTTTTTATAATTATTTAAACTGGAGGAGTGGTTTTTTTGTAATTTTCAGACCTTAGACCAAACTGTGTTGATGTAAAATGCCTGAAAACTAACGGCAAGGGTCACATTGAGACTATATTTCAAATGCATGAGGGCAAATCAATGCAATCAAAAGTAGAAGGGGTCAATTGATTTTGAGCCAAAGTACAAGGGTCAAAAGTGAAATTTACCCTTTATTCTAATATAGAGCTACCCTAAATCTTTTTTTATAAAAAAGTTTAGACAGAAGGCAAAGCTGTGTAAATGAGTAACACACCCTCTCACGTTTTAATATACTATAATTTCATCCATTTAATCCCAATTTAACCACAATTTGACCAATTATTCAATTGTGACCCCTAACTCAATTTTGACTGTAGTCACCATTGACCGTCGGTCTTCAAGGTCGATTTTTTTTCTTTTCAAAACGGTTCGTCCCTGGTAAACACAGTAGTATTAATGTGGTTGATATTAATATTAATTGTATTACTGTTTAAAATAGTAATATTCCTATATTACTAGGTAGTGCAGTAATATTAACACAACAAAATTACTATATTACATCATAAGAGCAACTCCAATGCTAAATATCAAAATTGGATTATCAAATACTCATTTGATATTTAAGATAATATTTTAAAATAGATTTAAAACTCATCTACTCCAATTATGGTTATCAAATTTTATTATCAATCAGAAGTATTTTGATAATTTTATATGTAATTGACACATGTCAATTTGTGAATGGTTGGTTAGGTGGTTACTTTTTTGATAACTCAATCTGCTGAAAGTATTTTTAGATTCAAAGAGGAGAAATATCAAAATACAAACCCATTTTAATAACCTCTTTGGAGAACATTTTTTTTAAATTGTAGGAGTCAAATGGTAGTTAAATGATTTGATAACTCATTTAATAATTTCATTAGAGTTGCTCTAAATAATATTATTATGTTGACCGGTCAATAAAGACAAATAAAGTAAAACGCCAAAAAGATTAATATTATTTTTGTGGACAGTACTATGACGAATATTTTATCACAAGGGCATATTTTAGAAAATCGGTAGATAAATAAAAAAATAAAAACAAACACTAACAAATATCCGCCAAGAACAAACACAAAGTTTTGCGCAATCTCACTTCAGTTAACTTGAGTTACAGGTGCAGACATAATTATGGGAAAACGATACTTTATGGTCATCCGATTTATTGCTCTACTGTCGACACATATCCTCCAGTTGCCGTCTTTCTTCTTCACTAGTAGCACAGGCACCGCACACGGGCTCATACTCTCTGTGATAAACCCCTTTTTCAGCAGCTCCTCCACCTCATCTCGCAAAACCTCACATTCTTGCGGATTCATCCGATAATGTGGCAGATTTGGTAGGCTAGCACCAGACACTGAATCAATGTGGTGTTGAACGTCTCTCATAGGCGGCAGCGAATCCGGTAGGTCATTGAACACCAACTCATCAAACTCCGTAAGTAACAGTTCACTACTAGAAAACCAGCTTTTAATGACGCCCCCATGACGCCTTAATATGACGCGTTTTGAAACCCGTCTCAATAACTATCTATTATGACACCTTATATTAAAATAGCCGGATCCGTTTTCTAATCACAATTTTTTCGGTTTTTTTATTTAAAAAAAATACATGTTATGACGCTTTTAAATCAATTGTCATAATATATCATCTATTTTGTGACGGTATTAATAAGACGTCTTAATAGCTGTTAATTAACCAACACAAAATAAAGGAAATTAATTAAGAATTTTATAATCACATTAAATTAAATCAATAAAAATAATTACTTTTAATTTACATCCTCAATTTAGTGGGGAAGAAATCACGTCTCCTACTAACTCTCCCCAAATCTTTTTTATTCCTTTTTTTTTCTCTATTTTCCTTCTAACTATACAAAGTGCCAAATTCTCTGAAAACTTCGATTACGACTCCCGCGAGAAAGAAGCAAATTCTTTGGCAATTTTCATACCTAGAACACGGAGAAAAAGAATTGAAAAATTGAAGACGAATTTTGCATACAAACTCAAATTCCTGGAGAAATATCGACGCACTCAATCAACAAAAGAACTCGAAGATAACCCATCGGTTTGCACAGCCCGTCGAGGTAAAATCAGTTGTTGTTGCTAATTTCTTTTTAAATCTGCCATCTTTGTTTTTTTTTATATGTTCAGTGTAAAATAAAAAGTTGGGGCTTTTGCTGATTATTAAGAATTTTAATGGGTTTTTCGTCAAAGAATCTTATTGATTTTGTGGTATGAATTGAATTCAATAACTTCAGTATAATTTATTCAATTTAATTCGATTTATTTGCAGTTATTTGATTCAAGATTAAGTTTTGTTTTAATGTTTTTCTTTGGGTCTTGTTATCGATAAAACTAGAAACAGAGTTTTTTTTTTTGTTTTTTTTTAATCCGAGTGTTAGTCTGATTCTTCTTTTTTGTAGTGAATAATGAATCTGTGATTTCTTAGGTTTCTTGTATCAGATATATATTGCACCTATCCTGAGGATGAAATAACCTTAAATATTTATGAACATTATATTGGGCATTTTGACAACTTTGTGTAGCTACTGTACGTATGATTCTATATATGCTTCATACTTTTTTTTTTTAATTAGCCATGAAAATCTTTGGTTTTAAGTTGTCGTATATCTCTAATGAGATATGTTGAAATATACTTAAAAAATAGGTACTTCAAGTATTTTTTTTGATTTTTTTGTTTTTTTTATTCTTCAGAGCTAGGTTCTTTGTTTACCTTTTCTTTATCATTTAAATGCGATATTGGTTTTGTAGTAACGGAAATCATGAGATGTGGTAAACGCACTAAAATTGGGCACGATAATCATCAAACTGAGTCACATTCACATGCGATGGAAAATAAGGTTCATGATATTACAGGTATGTGGGGAACATATTAATATAAGGGTGACTGGTGGTTTGAACTGTTAAATTAAAAAAAGCAACATGCAGACTAAAAAATAACATTCATATTGTTCATGTTTTAACTTGGGCAGTGCATTTTAATGAAGAAACTTGTGTGGTGTTTTTTTTTTTTTTTTTTTTTTGCTTTGATAACTTGGAAATTTTGTCAGGTTGAATTTTGTAACTTTAGATAAATGTGCATTAAACTTGTGTCGTTTTAAGGGCTTAATGTGTTTACATTACTACTAATTTATTCTATATTATGCATGTTAGAAATTGTATATAACTTGATATATAATTAGTGATTACTGTAATTTTTGCACAAGACAAGTTAAAACGAACTATCTTATTGGCATAATTTGTTTTTGCAGAAGATGCTCATGGGAAAAGAACTAGAGGACCTACTTACATGGCACGTGTTTGGGTAAGGAAAGACCGTAAGGAAGTGGAGTTCAATGAGTTAGGTCAGGCTATTGGTCCAAACAAAAGTGAATATGTCGAATTCATTGGTACTTTAGTCAGAAATGGTAAATTGCTTCCACTTAACATTAAAGATTGGCATAATGTGTCAAAGTCGTACAAAAGCAAATTATTGGAGTTAGTTAAGGTAATACAAAGCAATGTATGACATTAATTATTTTTTTTAATATGTTATTTATTAAACTATCTTATTGATATGTTAGGAAAAGTTTTGTGATTCTCCCAACCTTGAACGTCATACATTAATGAATTTGGCAAAAAGTTGGAGGAATTGGAAGAATAGAGTAAAGACAAAATTCTTTGATCCTGATTTACCTTTGGAACAAAACTTACGCAGACGGCCTGATACGGAGGATGAGAGGGTCTTCCCCGATCAATGGAAGGATTTAGTGATCTATTGGAGCAATGATGCAGTACAAGTAAGTTAATTTTCAATGTTTAAATTTGAATTCTGACTTGTATATAAATATATATATATATTTCTTTTATATTAGTTGTCTTCTAAATTTTTTTTTATTATATTTTCAGAAACTATGTGATCAAAACAGAGATAACAGAATAAAAAAGACCATGGATCACATTACTGGCAAACGAAGTTTTGCTCAAGTGAGAGATAAGATGAAGGTTAGTTTGTTTGAAGATATATGCTTTAACTTCAAACCTGTTATCTACTTATTCACGTAAAATACAATTTGTAGAAGGAGTTATTGGCATCAAAAAAATCGGATGATGAAAGAATGGAAGATGAAAGCGATGTTGATGAAATAAGTGGCAATAAGGAAGAAGAAGACAATGTCGAACCCTCACGGATGGATCTTTTTGCAAAGTGTTATACTAAAAATGGGGAGACATCTAATCCTGATGTAGAAGATAATCTGGTAAGTGTATTTTCAGATTATATTAAATTATTTCATTTTTTTCTCAACTAATTACCCTTAATTAATTCAATAAGATATATAGATTTTAAGTTAAAGAATTACTCTGACCAATTCGTTATAATTTATATGCAGCGGAAGATGAAAGAATTAGTTAGTGGACTTTCCATGGTGAAAAAGATATTGGTCCGAATGATATTTTCTCTCAAGTTGTTGGACCAAATAAAAGGGGAAGAGTAAAGATGTATGGAAAAGGTGCCACTGCAGCTATAGTATATGGCGATATTTCGAGGCGTGGTAAATTTTCAGATACATCCATGGGTAATCAAAATGAAGTTGAAGCCTTAAAACAAAGAGTTGATCAGCAAGAGATGCTTATAATGGAGCAAAATAAACAAATACAAGAACTCCTAAAAATGAATAAACAAAATTTAGGACATTATTCTCCACCAGAAACCACTAGAGCCCTGTCATCATCATCTCATGGTCATTCAATCTCTCGTCGTCTTTCAACATCATCTTCTAGCAAGACGTCTTTACAGGTAACTTGACTATGAGCCATGTTTGTGAGTTATTCGGGTTTTTTTTTGGTAATCTAAATGTGAATAATAAGTTGAGCTGTCATTTGACTTTTCATTTTATTTTATTGCGTTGTATAGAATTGAGATCTCAGTAAATGTAGATTAATATTGATTGTAGGTTGGAGCAAAAGTATCTTTGAGAAGTATGTCTGAGTTATCTAAAGTTGTGGCTATTGGCTATGTTCAAAGTTTGGATCCATCAAAACACGTTGGACAAATGCGTTTGGGAAATAATTGGTGTGAGGTTCACATTAATGTTGGAGTTGATCCGGAAGAGGAGTTAATTCGACCAATTTCACATTTCAAAACTATTGGCGAGGCTATAGGATTGACGGTTGCTTGGCCACAATATTTGGTAATGATCTATGATACATCTCATTAACAAATTCGTAGTTTATATTAGATTCATTTGACTAAATTACTGTTTCATCATATTCATAGGTTTACCAGGATACATAAAGAATTTAGAAGACTAGCTTATGATTGACGGCCAGGTCATACTTTTGGATCACTTTTGAAGTTAGTTTTTAAGTTACGTACATTCTCATCAATTTACATTCTTATTAGAATTTTTATTTTATTTTATTTTATGCAAACATATTTGAGAACTATGGAATTTTTTATTGGATGGTGGAAGAAGGTATATTTTGGATGTTGGATTTCTTGGTATCTTTCAAACATTATTATTATTTTTGAGATTTTGAAATGAATGCATTCAATTTGAAGAACGTTTTCTTCATGTTCATGTAGATAATTGAATAACGTTTTCTTCATGTTCATGTAGAGGAGTTTTATTTTTTCTCGGTTGTGGGTTGAGCTTGTGTATAGAATAATTTTATTGTGTTAGTTTTACATATAAAACATTATTGTATAGTATCAGTGCATAAAAATTGCACAGAATCAAATCGTCATTATAGGCACGGTAATGGGTGTCATAAGACTATTTATCTGGACATATACGATGTCATATAATCAAACATATTAAGACGCCTAATACCGTCACATAAAAAGGTAGTTATGGTAGTTAATTATCAATAACATGACGCTGAGGAGCGTCACAATAACACATATTGAGACCATAAAGCCGTCACAATAAATACATATTGAGACGCACCAAGTGTCATATAATTAACTTGTTGAGACACTCATAAACGTCACAATAACACGATTTAAAGACGCCTATTGCCGTCATATAAAGAGGTAGTTACGGTGGTTAGAAAAATGTTATTGTGACGGTACCGAGCGTCACAATATACCCATTGTTGGGGCGGAAAAGCACGTCCTAATAGTCTATCTATAGGGACGGTGGGGCGTCACAACAAGATATTATGACGGCCACCTATGTGACGCTTTTTGGAGGCGTCGCAATAGACGAAGCGTCACAATAGGTGGCTGTAGTGACACTTAAGGGCGTCATAATATACCTTTTTTGTAGTAGTGGTTGTACACTCTTAGGGATTTCGACGGTTTGTTTATGAACCTCTTCTTCCTTTTGAATTCCCAAAGACCTCATCATCGTCACGTATACTCCGGCTGCTGATTCGACATCTTTTATGAATTCGCTCTTAGATTGGGAGACCACAAAAACTGGTTCTTTTTCCACTATTCTGGCAGGCTTGACCGTCGACTCCGATCGGAGTAACATCACAATCTTGTGCCCACCCCATTCAAATATGCATGAGTTTTCTCTCCCCTGATAGGTCATATTAACGTCGAATTGCCAAGGCCGACCGAGTAGTATATGGCTAGCATCCATGTCTATGACGTCGCATGTCACCTCATTGGCATAGTTCATTCCAATTGAGATAGGCACACGACACACTTCTGTCACTTTAACCGTTGGCCCTCTCTGAACCCACCCAATAGTGTAGGGGACTAGGTGTTTTTCCACCGGTAAGTTCAAATAATCTACCAATCTTCTCGCAACAAAATTTTCGTAACTACCATTGTCAACTATCAAATCGCACACCTTCTTATTAACTGAGCACTGAGAACGAAATATGCTATTTCGTTGGTTTTGCTGCATCGCCGTACAAAGAACTCGTTGCACCACACAGTTAACTTGCTCTCCATTCTCCTGACTATGATATTCTGCCGTATCATCTTTTCTTGAAAAACGTCTTCATCATAACCTTCCTGATCACTCTCGCCTCTCTGCTCCGACCCACCTACTAAGTTCACGGGTCTTCTCTCAGGGCACTCGTTGGAACGGTGCCCAGGTTTGTGACACCTAAAACAGTTTCCAGGGACTGGTCTCGCATAGGGATTGTTTGTTCGAGGCTGAACGGGCGTGCTCGAACTACCGGCACCGGCTCTCGTCTGGATCTGTGGTGCCCGTTTTGGCGGGGCAACAAGATTAGGGTTTTGGGATACGAACTTACCCTTATCAACCGACAGTGGTGAATAATTTGGCGGTCTACGATAATTATTCACGTTGTTCCGTCGCTCAAATTCTTCTGCTCGCAACGCCATACTCTGTGCATCCTGAATGGTATAAACTGGCTGCAAACCTATTCGGTCACGAATATTAGCTTTCAACCCGTTCAAATACCAGGCCACTTGCTGGTTCTCCGACTTCCTTAAATTATTTCGATCTGCCAGTTTCAAGAATTCCGTGGTGTATTCGTGTATAGACCTACTACCCTGCAAACAATTATGGTATAAATTGTATACGTGTTGTTCATAGTCGGCCGGTAGGAATCAATCGTGAAGAAGCCCCTTCATCCTCCTCCAAGACTGCACTGGGCCCTTCCCTTGTCGAGCCCGTGATCGCTGCAACTGGTCCAACCATATAGCCGCACCACTTTTCAACTTGTACGCAATCATCTTGACCATCCTCTCGGGTGGGGTGTTCAGCACATCAAAAGCACTCTCCACTTCGACCACCCAATCCAGAAAATCCTCTATGGGGAGGTTTCCATGGAAAGGTGGAATCTAAGCCCTGGTTGGATAATCGTCGTACTGCCTTTGTCCCTGCCTAGGTTGATTTCCGTCGACTATTGCTCTGTCGTTCTCATCCAAGTCTTCGTCACTGTCCGGGTGACAACATGGTTGGTCACGAATCTGATTCCTAACATGCGCACCTCGGGCTAATTCCCCAGCGCGCGCTATATTAGGTTCGCCCCTCCTGTTGTTGCCATTGAGGGCAATTCCCTGTAGCAACTCCCGAAGTTGCTGCAGCTCACCTCGAATCTCTACTCGAAATTCCTCTATAGCCTGTCGAGATTCTTCTCGAGCGAGCTCGACTGCCACCTGAATGTTATCAACCTCGAGGTCATTGCCATCGCGGTTGTCGTCTCCTTGTTTCGCACCTTTCGCCATCTAACCAGGAAAAACCTCGCTACTGATGCCAACTGACGCAGAACGGAAGCACGGTAAAGAATTAATTTCTACGAATTAATCCTATAGAACACGATAACTCTGGAATCCACCTGATAATTGAGAGAAAAATCAGAAATTTTATTAATAATGAAAGATGCTGAAAAATAAACCCTAGAGCAACTATTTATACTAAAGAAAACGAAAAACCTAATCAAACTAGGAAAACGAGAAAATTACCAAAAAAGGCAAAAAACGAAATAACTCCTAAACCTAATAGAATACCGAAAGTTGGAAACAACCCAACTTGCGGAATTCAAATACGATTTTTCTAGAATTAATTATGAATTATTTAAAAGTTTCATAAAATAGCAAAAACGTCGTTTTGAAGGCCTAAACAACCTCGAAACGCCAAAATCCATCGCACATCACGGCATAACGGTGATTTTGACACCCCTCGTCGTTTCGGTTCGGAAAATCTTGGCCCCACCCAGTTCTAACTCCGCCACCTCTGCATCAAATAGGTAGACACTTGTTAGCAAGTTGTAAAGATTTCTAAAAGCTCTCTAGAAAATTGTTGATTTGATTTACTTTCTGAAATGTAACTATAATATGAATGAAATGCTCTATAGAGCCACTCTTGACCATAGTATTATTAAATCAATCTCACCTTTGATTTTGCAGGTGGGGCATTAATTATATATATGAATATAATTTCATTTGTAAAATCAACTAAACATGTATATATGTTAATTAACATAAGATAACATCCTTAAAATTTATATTTGGTCATTTTTTGAGTCGCCACAACAGTTTGTTATGTTGTGTTAATTTTTTGTATTAATTTTATCATTTCCTTTCGTTTCCAAATGTAAGTAAATCCGATCAGTTTCTGGGACCATTATTGACAATTGTATTTTTTTAGAGAAACAAAATCCCAACTTGTTGCTCATATTCTCTGTGAAATTGCAGATGTGGCTTGTTTAAATTCTTTTGTATTCGAATTGAGTTTCTTGAACGCCGGATATTTCATGTTATTTTATGAATTTTGAAATAGTCAAAAATGCGCTTTAATTAGAAAAACTATAACTATTTCAAAAATAATATATTGTTATTTTTTAAGTGACCAGAAAAATTCGTTGCCGTATGTTACTTTTTGTCTTTCTTTTACTACTAATTCATGTTAAGAGAGTGATCATAGAACTTATAATATTAACAAGTGAAAATTACTTAATTAAAATAAAAGTAATTATTTCTTAAAGTAATTATTGATTGGTAGTGTTGTATATTTTTTTTCGCGTTTCATCTTTAGTTTTATTAATAGTTTTAAATTTGTAATTATAATAGTGACAAGAAAATATAATTTTGTTCCTTGGTAATTATAAAACTATTCTACGATCAATAAATAAATAATTGACATATTATTAAGAAATATATTTGATTTTTATTTAGATTTTTGAAAATTAAAATATACATAGAATAAAAATATAAATTATTATTAATAATATTAATTTTTAAGAATAACTAATGATAGATTGGGTTCGGATTTTAAATTAGGGGCTCTTTGATATAACCTCCTCAATATTTTTTTTAATAGGGAGAGGCCCAAACTATTTTGCACCATTTGAGAAAAATTCATTCATAATTTCAGTCACCTATTTTTTTCAATTATATCCCTTTTTTGCCACCTCATTAGCACCATGCGCCCCCATTTTTTTTTTAATTTTTTTTTCGTTATTTTAACTTTTTTTCTCTGTCAGGTATAATAATCGACTATGAGATATAAGCATAGTCGATTACGAATCTAGCTACTAAAAATAACAAATCACAACTACAAAAAAGTGCAAAATCAACCATATTTTACAAAAACAAAAAATATACAAACATTACAATTAATTTATACAATTGGAATCTAAACACAAAATCCAAAAAAATAAATAAAATTGGAGCCGATTAAACCTTAATCGACTATTGCACATAATCGATTAAGCCTTAATCTACTATTGGACGTAGTCGCTTAAGCCTGCGCGAATTTTTCTGTCCGTGCCATAGTCTGTTTAATATAACCAAAATCCTAGATATGCCACCCATCGTCACCACCCGATCACCATCCCCAACCATAAATGTTGTTCACCTCGCCACGTCTCACTCCAACATCGACCACCTCCCCATTGCCGAATCAGCACATCTGAGTGTAATTAGTATTGTTGTCCGTATATGAAAACTACATATAAAAAAAACGAAAGGAGCAATTTCATATTGTTGGCACAACTACATACATAATAAAAGACTACTACAAATATCTCAAATAAATATAACAATAATCGTAACATAACAATAATAATAAACTAAATCTACTTTATTACCAACTAAGAACAGATCTATCAACATACATAATGCACGACAATAATCAAAGTTGTAGAGCATAGCAGCTCAAATCAGAAAAATGAAAAAAAATCAACTACCAAACATTAAAAATGAATAAAAAATATGAAATCGAGTTACCTTAATTGACTACCAAAACCGTCGAATAACACTTTAATCGACTACATAAAGCACAGTCGATTAACTTAATCGACTACCAAAATACGTAGTCGATTAAGGGTCCAGCCTGCGCGAATTTCTCTACCCGCGCCATCCTCCATGCATCCGATCTACCAAAAAACCATAAATCTACATCCCCATCATCACCACACCGCCGTCATCTTTACTGTTAGAATCCCATGGATTCTAATTGTACGAGAATTAATAAAACTTGTGCCACAAGTTTTCATATACCGTGAGCTAAAGAAGGGAAGAGTCCTTGTAGCTTTTAATTCTTTTAATTTGTCATTAATTGATTTATAATAGGAATTATTCTTCTAAAGAGTTTCCTTGTATTGAAAATATTATTTCCTACGTAATTAAGAGTTTCCTAACCCTAATGGACTCTATTTCCTTGTAGGATTCTTATAACATGTAGAAGTATAAATACAGCAACACGGCGCCACAGATCTCACGCCTTCTTGGAGAGAAAAAAATTACACAGAATATTTTCTTTACTCTCGTTTTTATTAGCGTCTTGCTGGAGAGAAAAAGATTTCTTTTTTTTTTTTTCTCGTTGCTGTTGCGTTTGTTGGACAAAAAAAATATTTTTCCTTTCTTTGTTGCTCCTACAGCTTTTTCATCGAGAGAAGTTCAAGAGAAAATATTTTTCCTCTCGTTTTTATTGCTCCATTGTGATACGTGATTTCCATAGAAAATATACCGGCTTCAAGGCTTTGTGGTGAAGACACCAAGATTCAAGGAGTATCACAAGTTTGCTTCTTCTATACAAAAAGGAGATCGGTTCTTCGGGAGAGGGGCTTAAACAGATCTCGGGAGGAGATCGATCCGCCGACTGAGGGATTCAGCGTTGAAGGGAGTTCAACCGTGCGGAGCAAGGGACGTGCTGCAAATTGAAGATTTATAATTCAGCGTAGTATACAAGAACGACGTCAACAAAGAGGGAGTCTTTGTATTTTGATTAAGTCCTATTATTGTATTCGTAAAACTAAAAATTAGTAAATTTTATTTGCAGGTCCCCGTGGATGTAGGGTACAGTTGTATCCGAACCACATTAAAATTTGTGTCTCGTTTATTTCTGTTTTTACGAACTGCTTCACGAACTGTTGCAACACTTCACGCAACAGTAACGAAAAACTGAATCTGACACAGATAATTTATATCTGCACGAAATAAATTCTAACAATTGGCATCAGAGCCTATCACTAGATACACTTAATGAGATTTTGGGATTTAATTTTTTTTAATTTGTTTTGTGCAGATATGCTTCATCGTGAAGGAGCGTCTACAGTACGACCACCTCTCTTGGATGGATCAAATTACTCTTACTGGAAATCGAAGATGAAGATGTTCACCAAGTCCGTTGATGAACGAGCTTGGCGTGCTATCGTGACTGGTTGGACCCCGCCCATGGCTAAAGGAACGGATGGTATGCAAACGGTAAAACCAGAAGAAGCATGGACTAATGAAGAGATATTACTTGCCAATTACAACTCAAGGGCGATAAACTCAATTTTCAGTGGCGTTGGTGACAATCAGTTCAAACTGATAGCATCGTGTGAATCAGCAAAAAAGGCATGGGAGATCCTACAAGTGACGTATGAAGGCACATCAACTGTTAAAACATCTAAGCTGCAGATGCTAGCCACGAGATTTGAGAGTCTTCATATGGAGGAGGACGAGACGATTGCTGATTTCCACGCTAAGCTGTGTGATATTTCAAATGAATCGTATGCACTAGGTGAACAATACTCGGAAACAAAGTTGGTAAGAAAGGCACTACGTTCATTACCAGAAAGATTCGCTTACAGAGTTGCAGCAATCGAAGAAGTGAGAGATATCAATACGCTAAAGCTAGATGAACTCATGGGTAAACTGCAAACCCAAGAAATGAATTTTAGAGCAAATATTCGAGAAAAGAAAAAGGTGAAGAATGTGGCATTCCAAGCTGAAGCTTCCCATGGCATCTCACAAGGCCAAACATTTCATGAGTGTGACATTGATATTGAAGAATCCTTAGCAATTATGTCAAATAACCTCGAAAGCCTGCGTCAAAAAATTGAAAATAGAGAAAATTCCTCTCAATCAGGTAAGTCTGTTAACCCTAACAAATTTAAAAAGTTTTCTAATAATGGTTATTTTGGTGATGCAAAGTCTAGGAGAAAGCAATGTCGAGAGTGTGGGGGTTTTGGACATATTCAGGCCGAGTGTGCGAACACTTTGAAGAAAAACAAGATGTCACTCACCACTGTTTGGAGTGATAAAGAGGACAGTGATGAGGATGAGAACAACAAAGGAGATCAAACCACTAACTTTATGGCATTCAGTGGTACTACTTCGATGAGCAGAACCGAGGGAACTGTTGCAACAGTCTGTCCGACAGATTTCAGGTATGATGAATTATCTTTAAATAAGGACAATAGTCTGACTTCATCATTTAATTTTGCAGGTGAATCTGAGAGCAGTAGTGATGATGAAGAGCCAACCCTCGAAGAGGCGAAAGATGTATATGAAAAAATGTACCGGAAGTGGCTTGAAGTATCTGAGGTAAATAAGCGCCTTGAAAATGATAAGCATGTTCTCATAGAGGAAAATAAAGTGTTGAAGGTAAGAATTTCTACTCTTGAACAAAATGTTATTTCTTCTAGTAGAGAAATAGATAGCTTGCAGGCTAAATTTGCTCAAACCCAAGATGTTATTTCTAAGTTTAATACTGGTAGAGTAACTTTGAATGAAATTTTGAACAAAAATCAGCCGAACTACTGTCGTATAGGTATAGGGGGTAACCAACTATCTACTGGTGCATCGAAACAGAAAGAAAATCCTAAAAGAAAAATCAATTTTGTTAAGCAACCCACTGTTTCACAGACTGTTGCGACAGTTGCACCAACACAGCCATTTCAAAGAAAAGTGTTTGTTCCTACCTGTCATTTTTGTCATGTTCCTGGTTATATACGACCCAGATGTTTTAAGTACTTGAAAATGGTTAAAAGAATAATGGCCCGCTCACCACTTTCCGCTAAAATTGATCACACTTTTGTGTCGTCTCAAAAATCCAAGATAAAGGTTGATTTAGTGAATAAAACTCAACAAAAAATCTGGGTAAAGAAGTCTGATCTTAATTGTTTATCTGCCATTACTTCTTTAAACTCATGTGATGATAGTACTAACTGTTCCAACAGTTCTGGTGACAAAGCTAGTTTGGGGAATAAAAAACTTGGTAATCTGAATTGTGATAATTTGTATGCGAAAATTAAGTTTATGCATCCAATTCAGCATTCGAGAACTAAGCTTACTGATATTTGTCATCTTTTCATAAGGGGCTTGGTCGAAAAGGGGGTTGTCTCAATTGATTATGCTGCAACAGAGAATGAATTAACTGATGCTTTTGCAAAAACCCTTGATGCACAGAGATTTGATTCCTTGCGAAAATCGCTGGGAATTTATGTTGTTTAATCTGATGCAGTTGCATGAACTGTTGCAACAGTCTGTGTGTCCAGACTTGCAACTTTTAGTGGTAGGACACTTCATATGTTTTTGCATCTCATATAGGACCTGCATTAAGCATACTGCATATGATTGAGACTAATGTGAGTTTGATACTTCGTGTACTTCTAAATTTTGTGGGGGTAGAACTTCACCAATTCCCAAAATGAGTACTTAAAAGGCTCCAACTTATTTATTTCTCTGAATAGTCTTGTCATGGTTGGATGTTTTTATTGGGAAAAGCTGCCTCTTTTAATGAGTGAAAGCTACTCTTGAACTACTGTTACTAATATATATATCTACAACCATTTGGTCAGTGAATAGTTCGAAGCCTTTTTGAGTCGAGCCAGTAAATCACGTGGCCGAAAGCTCGCTACAAGGCTCAATTAGAAAGCCCAGGGGACTACACATTGCACGGCCAATATAAATTATATATATGGTCAGTGAATAGTTCGAAGCCTAGTTGAGTCGAGCCAGTAAACCACTTGACCGAACACTTACTACAAAGCTCAATTAGAAAGCCCAGGGGACTACACATTGCACGACCACCATAATCCCGTTCCTTTTAATTGCTCTGTTTTTTCATGGGAAAAAGCTACCATTAGACGTGTGTGTACGCTACCTAATAAGAGCATCTTTGTGTTTGACTTGGGATTATTAAGTTTATTGGTTGCATTGGCAGTCAGATTTTTGGAGATTGCATTTATCGTGAATGTGAAGATAAATCTCATATGTTTTGTTTAACCATGCAGTATCCTATTCACATATGTCTCTTCACTCATGTTTATTTCTCATGTTTACTTCTTGTCTTGCATTAGGCATTATTTAAAAAAAAAAAAAAAAAAGAGAGAGAGAAAGAGAGACGGGATTTTTGTTTATGTGCCGGTTAAATTTAATTTTTTGTTGCAGCCGGATCTATTGAGTTTACTCCTCTCATCTCCACGTTTCTTAGGAAGTTTGGCAAAGTCTGTAGTCTTTGCTATTTAATGTTGGATTTGATATCACTATCCTTTGATTTTCGCATTGCAATTATCGTGTGGTATTGAGTTTGTGAGTTTGTGATTTTGTGTGCACGTCATGTATGGTGATTCTTCTTACTTTCAAAATTCTCTCTTCGTTTGATTTTTTGTTAAGTGTTTGACCAGCTTGCTTGAATCATCAAGATCATTAGTCCATGTTGAGTTATCGCTGCATGGTGATTGCCCAGAAAGGAGGAGAAAATAACAGTAACGATGGCATGAACACAGGGGGAGTTCCGACAACTGTTGCGACAGTGCATCTGACAGTTGCTGGAACAGTGCATGAATGCAGGGGGAGTTCAGACAACTGTTGAGACAATGCATCATACAGTTGTTGGAATAGTGCAGAAATACAGGACAAATAAGGAGGAATTCACTGTAAAGGGAAGTTGATTCTCCTACTGCATATTTTTTGTTGTTCTTTGCTTAATTGAACAACTGTACACTATATGCTGAACTGTTGAGACAAACTGGTACAACAGTTTATATTTGCAGATGTTATTTTGCATTTGCTGACCCTTGTTCATGCATATATCATATATTTAGGGGGAGTAAATGTTCTGACCAATCAATGTCAAAGGGGGAGAGTGTTAGAATCTCGGTGGGATTCTAAGTCCACAACACCAAGTGGAAACCTATGGAGATGTTTATTGTCATTAATTGGTTTAGGTCTTCACAAGAATATAAAAGGGGGTGCTAATGCAGACGTTATTTGCTGAGTTTTTTATCACGTGGATAATTTACCACGTTGTCATCCACCGCCTTCCAAGTCTATCAAGCCGAGTAAGCAAAGGGGAAGAATGAATGCATTTACAAGAGGAGCTGCCTAAGGATCATTCACAGAGGGAGATACACATGCAGGGGGAGCTGACTCCGTTGTGAACCACCTGCCGAAGCCACTACTGTGGGAACAGTTGCTGAAACTGTGGCACTTACTATTGCAGCAGTTGATGCCACTCTTGTTGTTGAGAAGAGTTGATGATGATCTTTTGTTTTATTTGCTTCGGTCTAATCATCTGATTGTTTTATTTTCAGGTGATTTACTCATCGGGAGAAAATAATTATAATCAATAAACGACAAAGGGGGAGATTGTTAGAATCCCATGGATTCTAATTGTACGAGAATTAATAAAACTTGTGCCACAAGTTTTCATATACCGTGAGCTAAAGAAGGGAAGAGTGCTTGTAGCTTTTAATTCTTTTAATTTGTCATTAATTGATTTATAATAGGAATTATTCTTCTAAAGAGTTTCCTTGTATTGAAAATATTATTTCCTACGTAATTAAGAGTTTCCTAACCCTAATGGACTCTATTTCCTTGTAGGATTCTTATAACATGTAGAAGTATAAATACAGCAACACGGCGCCACAGATCTCACGCCTTCTTGGAGAGAAAAAAATTACACAGAATATTTTCTTTACTCTCGTTTTTATTGGCGTCTTGCTGGAGAGAAAAAGATTTTTTTTTTTTCTCGTTGCTGTTGCGTTTGTTGGAGAAAAAAAATATTTTTCCTTTCTTTGTTGCTCCTACAGCTTTTTCATCGAGAGAAGTTCAAGAGAAAATATTTTTCCTCTCGTTTTTATTGCTCCATCGTGATACGTGATTTCCATAGAAAATATACCGGCTTCAAGGCTTTGTGGTGAAGACACCAAGATTCAAGGAGTATCACAAGTTTGCTTCTTCTATACAAAAAGGAGATCGGTTCTTCGGGAGAGGGGCTTAAACAGATCTCGGGAGGAGATCGATCCGCCGACTGAGGGATTCAGCGTTGAAGGGAGTTCAACCGTGCGGAGCAAGGGACGTGCTGCAAATTGAAGATTTATAATTCAGCGTAGTATACAAGAACGACGTCAACAAAGAGGGAGTCTTTGTATTTTGATTAAGTCCTATTATTGTATTCGTAAAACTAAAAATTAGTAAATTTTATTTGCAGGTCCCCGTGGATGTAGGGTACAGTTGTATCCGAACCACATTAAAATTTGTGTCTCGTTTATTTCTGTTTTTACGAACTGCTTCACGAACTGTTGCAACACTTCACGCAACAGTAACGAAAAACTGAATCTGACACAAATAATTTATATCTGCACGAAATAAATTCTAACATTTACAATTTCTACACAAAATTAGGTTGCCCATTTCTTATTTGAGTTTCTCCGACTCCAACCATGTTTACAATTTGACCAGGATTAGTGATGTAAAAAATGATGGTGAAATGAAAACTACAAAGATACAATCACACCTCATTATCTCGGTTGAAATGGTGGGATAATTTAACAATAAACATTATTGTTAGTCAACATTTTAGCCATGAAAGTGCAGAGTTCAACTAATCATTATCCGCTTACATCTGCTAATTAAAAAAAATAACAAGTAATTAAGCCAATAACACATTGATATGCATAATTGAGCCAACCTAATGGGCCTACAAATTATTTACTTACTGGGCTACGAGCCCAATATCAAAGACCATTATCACCGAGGTCCAATCACCTTCAAGTAAGGTTTGGGCCTGACAATCTCAACTAAGCTATAAATAAATGTTTGAACTCATTCTTTAAGGTACGTCCTATTAACTGAGCAATACTATAACATGTATTCTCTGGACCATCTATACTATCAGCACGTCTGACTTAAGCGTCAGAGGGGTTTCCGCCGGATCAACCCCCGGCCTAGTTCACGTGATCTATGATCGCAGGTATCTCAAGGTCATCAAGCTCGTGAGCCAGTGATCCACTCTGCTCTTCCAGCTCATTTACTTCAACTCTCTAAGGTGATCTATCTCTAGCATCATCATTTTGGCGCCGTCTGTGGGAAGGCAAACACAATCACGTAGCGCAAATGATGGCCTTGAGACATCTGCTCAGGGGAGTATGACACTGCTAACAACCTCCCACCTCGTGGAGGCTCTGGCTTGCCACTTCCTCCTCCCATGCTCGAGATCCACCACGAGACCCTCCTCGTGATGTTCCACTAGATCCTCAACAGGATCCCCTTCTTCCCGCCCCTCGATCGGTTCAGAGAACCGAGGAGGCCATTCAACGCTAGCAAGGGTTATCGGCTCCATGGGGGCTTACCTCTGCCCCCAAAATATTTTGTTCGCCAAGGGTTATCGACTCCCTGGGGGTTTACAGTGCCCCCAAAATATTTCGCTCGCCAAGGGTTATCGACTCCCTGGGGGTTTACAGTGCCCCCAAAACATTTCGCTCGCCAAGGGTTATCGACTCCCTGGGGGTTTACAGTGCCCCAAAAACATTTCGCTCGCCA
The DNA here is from genome assembly GCF_056151865.1 of Erythranthe guttata. Lineage (NCBI taxonomy): Eukaryota > Viridiplantae > Streptophyta > Magnoliopsida > Lamiales > Phrymaceae > Erythranthe > Erythranthe guttata. The sequence continues at coordinate 2,381,408 of NC_142545.1, read as the reverse complement.
AGGGTTATCGACTCCCTGGGGGTTTACAGTGCCCCCAAAACATTTCGCTTGCCAAAGGTTATCGACACCCTAGGGGGTTTATAGTACCCCCAAAATATTTCGTTCGCCAAGGGTGATCGACTCCCTGGGGGTTTACAATGCGCCCAAAACATTTCGTCCGCCATGGGTTATCGATTCCATGGGAGCCTACCTCCACCCCCTCGAACGGTTCAAATAACCGAAGAAGACCTTCAGCGTATGATCGATGAACCTTCAACAAGATGAACTTCTATTTGCTCCTCTAACGGTTCAGATAACCGATAAGGACCTTCAGCGTACGACCGCGAAAGTTTCACCTCGTGTTGCCATTGAAGCAATGGCACAACCGTGTGCATCCACCTCAGACCATAGGTCTCGAGCGCCACATTATAAAAGTAGAGGGCTATCCCATCCCAAGGTTGGCATCACCCTTACCTTTCAACCCCAAGTGGGTGCACATCCCATCTCAAGAGATGAGTATAATCTCCCTATTCAAAAAATAGAACATCCCCAAAGGGGTGAACATCAACCACGTAAAAAAAAAAAAAAAAAAAGATGAAAAGAAAGAGAAAGAAGAAAGAAGAAGAAGAAAAAATGAAAGGAAAAGAACGAACGCGCGTGCATAGTGCGCGCCAGGCGCGCGCGTGCACAGTGCGTGCCAGGCGCGCGTCAGCAGCAGAAAAAAAAATAAAAAATAAAATAAAAAACGCGTGCAAAGCACGCGCGGTGGCAGACACGCGCCAATCGCGCGACTACAGGGGCGCGCGCACGTCAGCCAAAAAAAAAAAAAAAAAGAAAAAAAAAATTAAAAGCAGCAGGCAGCAGGAGCACGTGCCAAGCTGCACCACCCATCACATCCATTCACTCGTTTGCGTCAGCTCCCATCACATCCGCGCGCATCCCTATACATCATCATCAAATTGCGCGCGCCTCTCTATACATCATCAAAGCGCGCGTGTGCCTCCACATATCACATTAACTCGTGCGCGCACCTTCCTCGACTCACCTAATCGCCCGCAACTTGCACTGCGTACCACCAAATCGCTCGGGAATTTCAACAGGTTCTACCAAATGGCGCAAGGATTCCAACGCACCCCACCCAATAGTGTTCGTACTCCACAGACAAAATAATAATTATTATTTCTCCACGCCACGCCAAAAATTAATGGTACACCACAACACCGATCTACTCTCGACACGATCTGGTATTCTTTTCGACGCGACTCCCACATCGAATCGAGAGTGGGGGGCTTGCAAGACTCCCACGAGGAAACCACTCGTTCGGTCCTACAACCCGCAGCGAGACAACTCCCACGATGAGATAACTCGCTCGGTCCTATAACCCGTTGTGAGGCAACTTCCACGAGGAGCCAACTCCCTCGGGTCTACGAAACCACAGCGAGATAACTCCCACAAGGAGAGAACTCGCTCCGTCCTACAACCCTTGCGAGACAACTCCCATGAGGAGCAAACTCGCTCGGTCCTACAAACCCATTGCGAGACAACTCCCACGAGGAGCCAACTCGCTCGGTACTACGAACCCTCAGCGAGACAACTCCCACGAGGAGCCAACTCGCTCGGTCCTACGAATCCGCAGCGAGACAACTCCCACGAGGAGCAAACTCGCTCGATCCTACCAACCCGCAGCGAGACAACTCCCACGAGGATCCAACTCGCTCGGTCCCACGAACCCGTTGCGAGGCAACTCCCACGAGTACCCAACTCCCTCGGTAATACAAACCCACGGCGAGATAACTCCCACGAGGAGCCAACTCGCTCGGTACTACGAACCCTTCGCGAGACAACTCCCACGAGGAGCCAACTTGCTCGGCACTCCAAATCCGTTGCAAAGCAACTCCCACGTGCAGCCACCTCGCTCGATAATAAGACTCGCTGCGAGACAACTCCCACGAGGAGACAAATCGCTCAGAGCGACCTCAATCCGCACACTCCTCAGTCGCGCGTCATCCAATGCTCCTACAATTTTGCTGCGAGACAACTCCCATGAGGAGACAACTCGCCCAAAATTCACTACATAATCGCAAGCTCAAGTTAACACGATTACAACCCTAGAAACACTTAGAGATATTATGGGAATCTATATAGCCTGGCCAGCTTGATTACTCAAATTTATCTACTTGTTTTCGATGGGTCATTCATTAAAACGTGGTCACGGTCCAAACACACTTACGACCCACGAGGTCTAACAAGGGGCACGATCCCCATAAAAAATCTTGAGAGCCTGATCCCCTCCTCAAGTACATCATGCACAAGGCTATATGTAAATACATACAAGCAACGCGTCACAACATTGACAATGTCGATAAATAACAACTCCCACGAGGAGAATACTCGCTCTGTGCTACTACATTATCGCGAGACAACTCCCACGAGGAGATAACTCGATCAACTCTATTACCCCGCGACGAGACAACTCCCACGTGGAGATAACTTGATCCGAGCTACTACATCGTCGAGGGACAACACCGACGACTCAAGTGACTTACATCGCGACAACTTGGTTGCGCTACGCGCCAATGCGCCTTCACGCCCCTCCGACACACGCTCCAATGCGTTTTCGCACACCATTAGGCCATACGCCAACGATCGACTTCTACAATTTTTACTCTCGACACGATCAGACACCCATTTCAACATGGCCCCCACATCGAATCGAGAGTGGGGGGCTTAATGATATGCATAATTGGGCCAACCCAATGGGCCTACAAATTATTTACCTACTGGGCCACGAGCCCAATATCAAAGACCATTATCACCGAGGTCCAATCACCTTCAAGTAAGGTTTGGGCCCGACAATCTCAACTAAGCTATAAATAAAGGTTTGAACTCATTCTATAAGGTACATCCTATTAACTGAGCAATACTATAACATGTATTCTCTGGACCATTTATACTATCAGCACGTCTGACTTGAGCGTCGGAGGGGTTTCCGCCGGATCAACCCCCGGCCTAGTTCACGTGTTGTATGATCGCAGGTATATCAAGGTCATCAAGCTCGTGAGCCAGTGATCCACTATGCTCTTCCAGCTCATTTACTTCAACTCTCTAAGGTAATCTATCTCTAGCATCATCACACACATATTGTGCAAAGTTAGATTAAAACTAATAATTGGTGAAAATAGTTGAACGCAAAAAGTAAATCGACAACAACAATTACCTGAAAATTGGGCAGCTAGGGTTTCCCGATAGGAGATTTTGAGATGGTGGCGATGCTGCGGAGATGTTGTTAGGCAGTTGCGATATGTTTTGGAAAATGAAATTAATGAGACGAGTTGTGGCGTTAAACGGTGGTAACTTGTGGCTGATGATCGGATAATCTCGAGATGTGAAATAAACATCGAAGGATAGTTTTAGGATTATAAAAATAATGGGATTATTTTGTAGACCCCCTCATTTCCAAATTATATAGAACTAACTACCAAGTGGATTACATTTAGGGGAAACCCCCCTCATTTCGAAAATATGTTGACATACCCCCCTGGGCTACCCTGAAGTTCCTATAATACCCTTCTAAAATCAGTTTTAAACCCTAGCCACTCACGGTCTCTCTCTTCTTCTCCCAAATACAAAATCCCGCCTCCACAAACCCACCGGCGAAATTGCTTCCCGGAGCCATAACTTTCTTTCCGGTGGTCGGAATTCGATGGTTTAACTACCGTTGGATTCCTCTCGTCGAGCTCTTTCTTTTGGTGGTGATTTCATTCAGTTTTGAGCGCTGATCTGTTTCTGCAATTTTTTTTCATTCGAGGATGGTGGTCTTGCCGGAGCTTTATTTTGTGTTCCACCCGTCGAAATTTGACGGGTCCCCACCGTTGGATTCCTCTCGTCGGGATCTATATTTTGATGGTAATTTCGTTTATTTTTATATTTTCAGATTTATTTCTATATTTTTTGCATTTGTGGGCGCGCGGAACCGTGGGTGGTTATTAGCGGCGTCTAGGGTTTTGGTAGGAGGCGAGGGGGTGAGGAGTCACTGTCTGTTTGATTTAAAATCTATAGCATTTCCCAGCAATAACGTCTCTCTCTATCTCTCGATCTCTTAGTGTTTGTTCATGATTTTTGAGTGTTTTGATGTTTTTCTTCAAATTTTGTTGATTTGCACTAAAGTAATTTCTTTTTGTTTTGATTTTGCAATTGCAGCTTAATGAATGCCATTGATCCTTTCCTTGAAGATGTCAATTTTTTTTTTGAAGTTACATCTGATTTGTTCAACAGACTGTATACATTACTATACATTACTTTAGTAACATGTAGTTACATATGCGTATATTTGTGTATTTTTTATTTGTATTTTATTGATTCTGATGGTATTTATAATAAAAATATTGAAATTTGTAAATTTTTGTTGGGGTTTTATGAATTTATTTTGTATAAGTCAGTATTCATGTGTGTATATAATTGATCGACTAAAAGCATGGGGACAAAAAACGAACATAACTATGAATTACTATAGGTACTATAGTTACATGTAGTTATTTTCAGTATTGTAAACATATTGTTTTGAAAATTAAAAAAGAAAAATTAATTTTTTTTTAATTTAAAAAAAATTAAAAAATTATATATATATATATATATATATATATATATATATATATATATATATATTTAACAAACAGGTTTATATATATAAAAAAAAAATAATAAATAAATCAGCGAAAATGATAAATGCAGGACCATATATGCTGATGCAGTTTGGCCGAAAATTGCATATAAGGGTAGTATAGTACTTTCGCTTCTCCAGGGGGGAATGTCAAAGAATGATTTGGACTTGGGTTTATCTCTAATTTATTTGGTGGCTAGTGGGGTATTAGCTAGGGGGTTTTCTCAAATTATTTTTGGGAGAGGGGGTTCCCTTAACTACATTTCCTAGATGAGGTTATTGCTATTTTTTCCTTTTAAATTAAGTTTTTATGGGTTAGATCTTCAATTTTATCAAATTATTATCAATAATATTAATTTTTAAAAATAATCAATGATAGATCGGGTTCGAACATAGAGTTGTGGATGTAGAAGCGTGAGTCTTTAATTTGAAGTCTTTAAAAATAAATAAATTAAAATTATTGAATAACAATGCATATGAAAATTAATAATTTATTTAACATTAGTTTACCTCAATTAATTTTTTTATGAGTTCAATTAAATTATTTTATTATATACATTTATTGCTAAATAATTAACTATTAAATATCTTATTTGGCCTATTGGCTAGTACTATCAAAATATATGCAAGAGACCCGAGTATCGCCCCATTTGAAACATTTTTGGACATAATTCCTTCAATTAAATTCGGGTCCTCGAGTAGCGCCCCCCCCCCCAAAAACCAAGCTCGCCGGGTATCGGATCCACAAAAATAAGACCCAAAACCGACCAGTGGTGTATCTAGCATGGTCCTAGGGTATGCAGTTGCACACCATTGGATTTAAAAAAAAAAAAATATATATATAATAATTTTGGGTTTTTTTTTTGATATTTATAACTAATGGGGTTAAATTGAAATTTAGTAAAAATTAATATAACCTTACCCACAAACAGAGTCCATAATCCAGAAGGCTTTTTTCCTCTGTTTTACACTTCTCTCCAGTAACGAAATATAAAAACAGAGAACACAAACGCTTCACCAAAAAGTTGAAAAAAAAAACGATCGCGGTTTACTTCTCCCTTCGTCAACTCCGATCAAACAACACATGATTTCCGCCACCAATCCACCCCTATGACGCAACTGGTTAGCAACAATTTCATTAATTTAGTAAAAGGGGATTTTTTAATTGGGTTGAAAGAAAATAAAATAAAAAAATTAAAATTAAGGTTTCTACAGTCAGTTCTACTTCTGTTACAGAGAGGGGGGGGGGGGGGGGGGGGGGGGGGGGGCAGTTATCTGAAAGTATTTGAGTCAGTTAAGAAAGAGACATGAGGATATAAATTTGTAATTTCAAGTGGAATTTTTAATTGCAAAATCAAAGGATATATGCACTTTGCACGTGCACCACATTATGTAGTGATTCCATCCATTTTTAATTATTATAAAAACTTCTATTTTTTTTTATCTAATTATATTTATTTTCAGAAACTAGATCGATTTGTGACAAAGACAAAACGCCCTCGGCTAGAAGAACCATCAATATCAAATGATAATGTGAATATTGGAAGGCCAACTAATGATATCGTCCAAGAAGAACAAGTTCAAGATATTCACTCTCAATTGCAAATAGAAGTTAATGTGAACACTATTTAGGCCGACCCGGGATTAAGATTGCCTATTAGTGTTCTTGCTAAGACTTCAAAAGAGCTTGAAACTATCCGGAGAGCTTACTTACAAAAAGGTCCTTGTCAACCTCGACTCCATACATTTCCTCAATCTACTTTATATGGACAAGAACGTAGATTTAGTGCGGATTGGTACAATGAATTTGGTAGTTGGTTGGAATATAGTGAAAGTAAAGATGAGGTATTTTGCTTATGTTGCTATCTTTTTAAGGTTGGCGATAGTGCAAAAGGGGGTGGTGATAAATTTGTTGGTGAAGGTTATAAGAATTGGCACAAGAAAAAGAGTTTGAGAACACACGAGGGAAATCATGATAGCGTTCATCATCATTGCTACATGGCTTGTCAAGATTTAATGAATAATAAATGTCACATAGATGTTCCTCTTGCGAACAAAACTAAAGAATCTAAACGTGAGTATTACATTCGGTTGCGTACAATGAATAAGGCCATAACATATCTCTTACGGCAAGGACTTGCATTGCGGGGGCATGATGAATCAAATGAGTCGTTAAATAAAGGTAATTTTGTTGAGCTTATCAAGGTTATGGCGGAAGACAACGATGAAATTAATCGAGTTTTTTTGGATAACTCTCCGGGAAATTGCATAAAGAAAGCACCAAATATTCAAAACCAAATTATCAGTTCATTTGCTCATTTTGTCTTGAAAGCTATTATTTGTAACATTGGTGATGATTTCTTTGCATTACTAGTTGACGAGGCACGTGATGTTTCCATTAAAGAACAAATGGCCGTTTGCTTTACGTTATGTGAACGGTGAAGGGAAAATTATTGAACGTTTTATTGGCGTTGTTCATGTTCCAAACACTACTGCACGATGTCTGAAAGTTTCTCTTGAGTCTCTTCTTACGGCATTTGGCTTGAGCTTGACACGTGTGCGTGGCCAAGGTTATGATGGAGCTAGTAACATGCAAGAAGAGTTTAATGGTTTGAAGAGTTTAATATTGAAAGAAAACAAGTCTGCTTTTTATGTCCATTGTTTTGCTCATCAACTTCAGTTGGCTCTTGTGCAAATTACTAAGAAGAATAAGCAATTATGTGAGTTTTTTGGTTCTCTTGCAATGTTAGCAAATATTATTGGAGGTTCTTGTAAACGTCAAGAGTTGCTTCGGGAGAAACAATTTGAAACACTGTGCGAAAAGATTTCTTTTGATAATTTTGTAACGGGTAGTGCTTTGAATCAAGAACCCACTTTAAAAAGGCCGGGAGATGCACGTTGGAATTCATATTATTTCACAATCTTGAGTATGATTAAGTTGTTCTCGTCGGTGGTTGATGTACTAGAGTATTTAGCAAATAATAGTGATGATGTTGCTCATTGTGGACAAGCCACAATTCTTTTATGAAATATTGAGTGTTTTGAGTTTGCCTTTGTTTTGCACTTAATGAGATCAGTCTTGGGAATCACAAATGATTTATCACAAGCATTGCAGAAAAAAGACCAAGACCTTGCTAATGCCATGAAACTTGTTACTTTTGCTAAAGATCGACTACAAGAATTGAGAGAAGATGGTTGGGGCAAATTGTTGCAAGAAACTTCAGAATTTTGTGTTGAGCATGACATTCTTGTCCCAAACATGGATGATAATTTTCTACTTTACTCAAGAGATGGCAGAGTATCCCGAAGAGGTACACAAATTACAAACTTGAATATTGAGGTGCTTTACACAGTCATAGATCTTCAACTTTCAGAGTTGAAAGTTGAAGATCGTTTTGATAATATCAATACGGAGTTACTTAGTTTGATATCGTGTTTTGATCCAAGTAATTCGTTCTCTGCTTTTGATAAAAATGCTTTGGTGAAATTAGCTGGATTTTATCCGAACGAGTTTGATGATTGTGGTCTTATCGTGCTTGAAAATCAACTTGAAAATTTTATTAGAGATGTTAGAAGTGATCAAGACTTTTCAAATATGGTGGGGGCTAGTAGACTTGCTGAGAAGTTGGTTGCAAAGAGAAAAAATATTACTTATCCATTGGTGTACTTGCTATTGAAGTTGTCATTAATTTTGCCGGTTGCAACCGCATCAGTGGAAAGGGTATTTTCTGCAATGAAGATTGTCAAGTCAGAATTACGCAATCGTATGGGGGATCAATTGTTGAATGATATTTTGGTGTCGTACATTGAAAATGATATATTAGATAATGTTAGTGTCGACGAAGTGGTGACTTTTTTCCAAGAAATGGGACCACGTCGAAAGATATTTTAGAACTTTTTATTTGTATATCAAAACGGTAGTATTTTAAAAAAAAAATTCCATGTGTATTATTTATATATTTCTTTTTTATTAAATTTCGAACACCCTTGATTAAAATCCTGGATTCGCCACTGAAACCGACCCATGCTAACTCGGGTCCGGGTCGAAGGTGATCGGGCGGGGCAGGTCCTTTTCCGTGTTGGGTCCGACCCGTGGCCACGTCACCTCTTAAATTATGAATATTATAATAAAATTCTTCATACGCAACTTCTAGTACAATTACCCCTTCATAAAATAATATAGTGTCAACTAGGGGTGGGCATTCGGGTCGGGTTATTCGGGTATAACCCGACCCGGTCGGGTATTACCCGACCGGATCGGGTAATTTTTTACGTAGCCGGGTTTTTCCCGGGTTCGGGTACCCGGTGATCCCAAACCGGGTCGGGTCCGGGTAATAGAAATTCTACCCGGGTACCCGATCGGGTACCCGGTTTAAAAAATTTTTTTTTTTTTTTTTTTTTTTATATATATATAAAGATATATATATATATATATGTCTGTAATACATACTATATATATATATATATGTCTATGTTTGTATGTATATATATGTATATGTCTGTGTGTCTGTGTATATATATATATATATGTATATCAGTATATGTCTATATATATATATAAATATATATATGTATATCAGTGTATGTATCTGTCTATATATATATATATATATATATAATATATATGTATATCAGTATATGTATATGTATATTTCTATATATATATATTTATACCTTAAAAAAAAAAGAAAAAAAAAAAAAAAAAGAGGAAAATAGCAAAACCCGAACCCGACCCGAACCCGACCCGAAATAACCGGGTACCCGGTTGCCGGGTACCCGGTTATCTCGGGTCGGGTTCGGGTAATTTTTTTTTTGCAAAAAACCCGAATAACCCGACCCGAATAACCCGAATAACCCGACCCGACCCGACCCGAATGCCCACCCCTACTTGGGGGCAGCAAGAACTCGTTGAATTACCAAGCATTCTCCCTCCTCTGGCTCAATCTCTTCGCGCTCATAATTGGCATCTTCATCATATTTTGGCTCTGGTTCTTCTATTTGTTTTTCCGTTCCTTCTTCACCCACAAGCCCCATACGAGCATCACTCCTCCGCTTCGGGCACTCATTCATGTAATGTCCAGGTTGGCCGCATTTGAAACAATTGGCAGGTTTAGCTTTGTTTGCTGCTGAATTATTCTCACTTTAGCCTCTGTTAGGGAGATTTTGATTGGAAAGTTCGGTTTTGGATGGATAGAGGCTTTGAATATCCACAAACTTCCTCGCACCCCGTCTTGATAACTTTGATTCAACTTTCAAGGCCAATTGATAGGCGTCGTTTAACTTCCACACTTGCTGCAACTCCACTTCATCTCTAATGGGTAGTATCAAGCCATTAACATATCTTGCAATAAGATGATCTTCAGACTCTTGATTGTCACAACGAGCCATTAATTTGTAAAATTCTTCTGTATAGTCAACCACACTTCTATTGCCCTGTTGTAAAGTATTAAATTGCATAAATATATTTTGAGCAAACTTCAGGGGTAGAAAATTTTCTCGTAATCGTGCTTTCATTATTTCCCATGAAGCAATCTTCGGCTTTCCTTTTCTTAATCTCATATCTTGTACCTTATCCCACCAAGAGGATGCATAACCGCGGAGCCCGGTCGCCACCAACTTCACTTTTTGATTCTCGGGAATTTCTTTGTACTCAAAGAATTTCTCTACAGCACTAAGCCAATCCAAAAACTCCTCCGGTTGAAGGCGTCCCTGGAATTCTGGTAGATCAACCTTTAGAGTGTCCGAAGGATATGACATTCTTCTACCAAAATTTTGATGTTGGCTCTCAGCAAAAGGATTTGTTAGCTCTGAGTCATCACTGGAATAACAATGACTGGAACCTCGTCCACTTCTAGCTTCCTGACGCTCGAGACGCAACGTTAACTCCTCAACTTGTCTCCGGAGAGTTTGAATTTCAACATTTCGTTCATCACCCAAGTTTTCCATGATTGGGTTATTTCTTCCACGCCCACCTCTTCCTCTTCTTGCTGCCATCGAGAAAGAAGACACAGGCCCAACGTTAACGGCAGAATATAAAGTGATCAAAAGTGGCAAGTTTGAGGACATATTTCGTGGATTGAAATATTTGAGGACATAAATCGTTTTAGTGGTAAAGTTTAGGGACATAAACTATAATTTTCCCCAAGGATCACAATAAAAATTGAAAAAAAAATCTATATTTTGTAAAGAAAATATTGACACCACCGCAGGGGTTTCGCTGTGCGCGGCGGTAATTTTTTGAACCCATTGGATGACGGCGATGGCCTTGTCGGTGACGGTGGTTTCATTAATGGTGCTTCCAACAAAGGATATGTAGTGTTCGGTACCGCCGCTGATCTGGACCGGTGGATGAACAAGTTGTTTGGGGTAGGGAAGGGGAAGTGGAAGGGGAAGAAGATAAAAGGTTTCTTTAAATTTGTAATAGTATTGAATAATTGTTAAAGGATAATAAAATATTTTTAACATGAAATAAAAAATACCATAGTATTTATAAAATTAGGCAAAATCGATTTTATTGTATACACAACTAAAAACAATATTTCTTAAATTACAATATATGTTTAGTTCTCTTTTACATTTTTATTTTTATTTTTAATAATTACTAAACAAAGAAATAAATAATATATATAAAATTAAAAATAACTGGCTAATAAAAAGTTGGTTTAATCAAATTAATTAATGTTATGGAAATAAAATATTAAATTAAGAAATAAATAATATTTGTGAATAAAATATAATGAACAAATTGAATTGCTAAAACCCTCCTACTTTTTTTTATCATTTAACCTTTTTAGTAGATTTATTCGTATTTTATTTTTTGTGGACTAAATTGTAAGAATTGATGTGATATTGGGGCTAAGTAAACAATATATGTAAAAAAGGTGGTTGAAGTGTAGTGTCACGTGCTCCACACGTGCTTTTTTTGTCCAAACTGACTCCAAGATTAAATGACGGACTGAAAATGTAAAAAAAATGTTTTGTTTGAGGACTAAATCATGGTAAGAAAAATATAGAGACTAAAATTAATTTCGATATGTAGTATGGGGACAAAAAATGTAATTATCCCGTAAGTTTGACTGTTCTAATAAATAAATATGTATACATACTTACTCATAGGAAAAATTATATTTTATGTCCATGAACTTTGTCACTAAAACGATTTTCATCCTCAATTTTTTTTATCCACTAAATATATCTTCAAACTTGCCACTTTTTATCAATTTACGTTCAGCCGTTAACTTCGTCAGTTAGCTTGGACAAAAATATCTCGTGTGGCTCACGTGATGTCGATTTGGCCATAAAAAGTTGACTTGGCTTACACCCTAAGCCGATATGGCGGAAAACATGACGTGGAGTGACACATCATTCTCTCCCTTTATTTCAATTTGGAAATCCCTAATTTTTCATTACTTCTAATTCATTCAACATGAACGCATAAACACTACCCCCAAATTTCTCATACGAAGCCTCAAATGAAGGTGAAATTCCGTAACAACAAGATCGCCCAACCCTAATTTTGCAAATTTTCAAATTAAACATTTGTGGAGTTGGAACATTACAATCGAGCAATATTTTTTTACTTTGCTAAGTTTCTTCAAAGTTGATATCTTTGAACTTTGGTTTTGGGACTTTGGGAATTTATGAGTTGAATTATAGCTCTTAATTTGCCAAGCACTATCACCCTGATTTTTGCCACATAACACATTAAAACCACGTATATCCATCTTTTTTATAAACTGCCCTTAACCTAATTTTTATGGGTTTACAAGTTCGAATGTGTTATGGTTTCGAACAACAATGCAAATTTGATTGAAATTTTGGGAGTGGGTTTACGCGATTGAACGATATTTTAGAATTAGATGGCTAGAGTTTACGAGATGAAGAGTGAAGCGAGGTTTGAGAATTGGAGACTTGCCGGGGTGGGCCCGACGATTACACTCCGACACTCAAGTTAGATATTCGGCTTGATATTTTGCAGATTCTTAAATATCATCCGTCAAAGAGTTATCTTACCAAGTGAGCTATACCTCATATTTATAGTTAGGTGAACTTGATTGCTTATTTCTTGTAGAGAATCAATTTGTCTTTTTCCCTTAGTTGGGCCCCTACTAGGTTAAGTGGGCCTAAAGCCCATTTAGATACATCAGTCCGCAATAGATTTGAAGTTATGCAGAGTGCTATCAATTATATTGAGCCCGTGGAAGGATCACAATCTTTGTGTGATCGAATCTCTCCTTGAGTTTTTGCCATATTTTCGATGATCTTTCCAATTGTATATACTCGTCTTTCAAACCCTCGAAAAGATGACGGCGAATAAAAATCATAGCATTTGCCTCATATTGTATATCTTTCCTGTTTACCTCCTTGATATCTATCAAATCCAAAATTTTCACAAGATCTAGTCCTTGGAGGTGTAATTTGATATTTAAGCGCCAAGATAAAAAGTTACTGTCGGTAACATTAAGGATTTGAAATCTTTGTTTTTCGATTGCAGCCATAATAAAATAAAAATATATAGAGAGAAAATTCTGACTTAATTTTACAAACCTTTTATGTATATATATATATATATATATATATATATATATATATATATATATATATATATGAACTTTATACTCGCTCCAAAATGCGAAATCCCTCGCCCCCAGGGCCCCCATCCCTTGGCCCGACAAGGATTGATGGAGGAATGTAAATCATGGTAACTCAACGGCCCGTTAAGGTAGCGGTAGGGGTGGGCATTCGGGTCGGGTCGGGTTATTCGGGTTATTCGGGTTTTTTGCAAAAAAAAAATTACCCGAACCCGACCCGAAATAACCGGGTACCCGAAATAACCGGGTACCCGGCAACCGGGTACCCGGTTATCTCGGGTCGGGTTCGGGTCGGGTTCGGGTTTTGCTATTTTCCTCTTTTTTTTTTTTTTTTTTTTTTTTTTTTTTAAATAAACAATAACTAAATTTACTTAAGATAGATATATATATATATATATATATATATATATATATATATATATATATATATATATATATATATATATATATATATATATATATATATATATATATATATATATATATATATATATATACTGTCACTGATATACATATATATATATATATATCAGTAATTCAGTATATGTATATATAGATATATATATGTATATCAGTGACAGTATATATATATATATATATATATGTATATATAGATATATATATATATATATATATATATATATATATATATATATATATATATATATATATATATATATATATATATATATATATATATATATATATATATATATATATTAAAAAAAAAAAAAAAAAAAAAAAAAAAAAATTCAACCGGGTACCCGATCGGGTACCCGGGTAGGATTTCTAATACCCGGACCCGACCCGGTTTGGGAGCACCGGGTACCCGAACCCGGGAAAAACCCGGTTACGTAAAAAATTACCCGACCCGGTCGGGTAATACCCAACCGGGTCGGGTTATACCCGAATAACCCGACCCGAATGCCCACCCCTAGGTAGCGGACTCGGAACTGGTGCCCACAAGGAACCAATCTCATTGGAGTTGAAATTCCCACACTGTGGCTGCCAGGATTCGATCCTAGGACCTTGCTCCAACTTACCACCTCCGGAACCAGTTCAGCTACACCCATGCGGGCATATGAACTTTATACTCGATTATACGTAGATTTGTAGAGTATGAAAATCAATTTAGAACTAAATAGTAGGAGCTGAAATGAAAATAGACAGACGCAATAAGCTTTGCAAATTGAACTCTGTTATGTGAATTGTGAATTTCCATTGCACAGTACATCTATTTATACAAGACATGAATAACTAGCATTGTCATTCTGTTACAAGATTCATACTAACAGGGGCAGACCCACAATGTATCTTGGGGGGCGTCCTTGCTGGAAAAAAAATATTTAGCATTTGTTTTAATTGTATTATTTATTATTAATTTACGTACTTTAGTCCACCCAAACCCAAAATTTAAATTTTATATACTTTAAACCCATAAAAATATTGCACCCAAAACCCCCTAGGTCCGCCTCTGCATTCAAGGGATGTATTGACATGTAGCTTTGGATCTTAATGACGTAGTCCACAAGAAACATTGGATGTGTATTATTGATTTTTTTGTTGTTTAACTCAATTCGTGGGGGGCTGATCTTTCATCCAAATGCCAACCCATTTTCCATTATTCTGAAAAATACAAAATACTCCGTAAGGGTGGTCTAATTGGTAGAGCACACAGAGTACACAAAGTCACATGATTTGAATTTGAGTTCCTTTGTCAATGTTTTCTAAGTCGAGTTATTGTTACTTATTTGTAGTAGGATTTACATTTCTTTTGTGGCGTACGAGCTATTACGCTAAAATACTGCGGTTTACTCAGTACACCTATATAAACAATTCATCGCAGATTCTTTATTAGAAAAAAAATACAAAGTGGATGTTCCCATTTGTGTTTATATAACAATTATAGTGATCTATATAAATTAAACACATCTTCTCTTATACCACCACCAACAATGGATGATCATTTCGGCTCATTATTTGGGTGCTCTACCAATCCATGTCACTGCTTATGCTGCTTAGCCATCTTAGTAATCACAATGTGGACTGCCCTAAGCGTCAATCTCGTAGGCCAATATTGTTACCTCCACGAATTCTACGTTCCGGCTCTTGATCTTTCCCAAAATAGCATTTCGAACAATACCAATACAATTATTAACCCTTGCCTCTTCTTCGATATCGCCTTCCAGAACGTCTTGACGGATCACAGTGTACGTTACGGAGATGTCAACCTCACATTATCGTACGGTCGAAGCGCGGTCGCGAACTATGTGGTCCCCACCTTCTATCAGGGGCAGGGGACGACGGTCAACGCGCGGGAAGTGGTGGAGACTAATGGGTTGCAGTGGTTGACGGCCGCGAAGGCGGTTTTGAATAATGGGCCGGCCGCGGTTTTCAGGGTTGACTTGGTGGCGCGGCCGAGGGTTAAGTTATGGTTTTGGTATCCAAAGAGGAAAAACATGAGGGTTGGAGCTGAGGTGGAGGTTGATGGTTCTGGGATGAAAATGAAGAAAGAGGATATTAGGCTCAAATCGGCGGCTTCTGAAGGCGGGATTCGGGTTTTTGTTATGTTTGCGAGTCTTTTAGTTACGTTGCTTTGTTTGTTCTAAATTTGACTTTGTAATTGTTTGATTTTCAAATGTATGTGTTTGTCTGTGTGTGTGCACTTCTCATATAGCAAATAACAAATATTTATACAAAAAGGAAAAACAAAAATAGAATAGTTATGTTTTGGGCAAATAACGGTCCCCCTCTTGAGATAATATTATAAATTACGGAAAAATCCTTCATGTGTGGCTAATTATAACCGTCCCCTTGAACTACGTATTTTCTTACAAAAGAACCCCTCATTTAGTAGGTAAATTTGACACCGTAAAGGTGGACGTGTAAGACAATATATAGTTAGGGGGTTGACTGTAATTTGCCCTTATCACTACAAGAAAATGCAAAATAGGCAACGATTTCTTTATCGACGAAATTAATTTTGTTGCCAATAGTTATATTTTAGCAACGAAATATAGTATTTGTGGCTAAAGATTAACGTTTTTGTACAAGATGTTTTTGTTGCCTTTGAATCTCTTAGGCAACGAAATATATTGTTGCGAATGATATCATATATATTTCGCAACGAATTTCATGAAAGACAACAATTTTGTTTGTTGCAAACAAGTATTTCTTTTTGCTACGGTATAAAATTGTAGTAAATACATTCACAACAGCAACAAATTTATTTTGTCACCAATAAGTGAAGAAAGACGACAATTTTTTTTGTTGGAAATGCTCCACGAGATTTGGCAACAAAATATAATCGTTGCCAATTTATAAACCAACTTTTTTTTCTTGATTTTAATTTACAGTAATGTTATTAAATGGATATATATATATATATATATATATTTTTTTTTTTTTCGTTATGACTCAATATTATTTATTTATATAATTTAATTTGACATTATTTATATAACTTTTTTAATCATTTTACCTTGTCTATTTAGTTTTTATAAATTTATTTGAAGTTTATTTACACAAATGTGTTGTTGCCCAAGAACGAAATAAATTCGTTGTGCATACATATATTTTTGCAATGAATAAATTCGTTGGTATACTAAATACATCGGCGACGAAATAATTTTGTTGTGTATTCATAAATGTATTGGCAACGAGTTATAGTTGGCAACGGAACAAATTCGTTCTAGATTATAAACGTATTTGGTTCGACCCAGCAAACTGATTCCGAATAGGTTGGTGGTCCAAAGGTCAAAGGCCGGGGTGGTCCGAGGGTCGGATCCACGGATGTGGGTCGGGTCGGGCTCCAATATAAAAGCCAACCATTAATTTACATATCTCTTTTCCAACGAAATAAGTTCGTTGTGCATACATATATTTTTGCAATGAATAAATTCGTTGGTATACTAAATACATCGGCGACGAAATAAATTTGTTGTGTATTCATAAATGTATTGGCAACGAATTATAGTTGGCAACGGAACAAATTCGTTTTAGATTATAAACGTATTTGCAACGATATATTTTTGGTGACGAAATAGATTCGTTGGCTATAATAGTGTATGCACAACGAATTTTGATTTTCGTTGCCATGAACTTTTAGTAACGAGGTTTTGACGACGAACTTGGCAACAACAAAAAATTGTTGCGAATTGTATTGCCAACGAAATTTTACCCATTCAACAACAAAATATTTCGTTGTGAAATATAAAATTTCTTGTAGTGTATTTTTATGAGATAATATGCAATACCCGTAAATTGGGGAATATTGATATTTTGCCCACACCCAAATTACAATTTTAATTTGTGAGACCCCCTGAACTAGTTTGAGAAGACAAAAATATCCTAAACCACTATAACTCTAAATCTAATTATTTGTCTCCACCTATCACTTTCATCTCCTCTCTTCTTCACCTCTCCACCTAAATTTCTTAACTCTCTCTCCGAAATATCCGACCTTTCTCCACCGCCGCCAAACTCGTTTATTCTATGGATGGCAACTCTGGATCGCATGGCCACGATGAACCGGTTGGAAAGAATGGGCGCTCCAATCGAACACTCGAAATGTGCCTTATGTGGCATCGTTAACGAAAATAGGGCACACCTCTTTTTCCGATGCAGCACGTCAAGGGAAGTGTGGGACAAAATTAGGGTATGGTTGAGGAGACCCAGCAGCCGACCACATTGGATGCAACACTTAAATGGCTCAAGAAAGAAGTTCGGGGCAAATCGTACCGTAGCAAAACAAAACGATGTGTGCTGGCAAGGATTGTTTATCACATATGGGAGGGTGGGTCGGAATTAGTGAAAATTCGAAACTTATCCGAGTGAGCTAACTAAGAAGATCTAAACGCATGTTTATTCGGCAATGTTTGGCCAGCATCGGGAACTGGCCGTTTCGAGGGTAAGGGGACAACCGGGCAGCCTTATATATGCACACGTGAAGAAGATCCGATGGACTCAGTACTAGGGTTTGGGAGTAGCCCAAGTTTCGTATTTTTCGTATGGACTTTATGCTTTTATTTTGCTTTAGTTTCATTATATTATCTGTTGACCAGTTACTACAATTTCCCCCGATATACCCGTTGTAGTTGTCTACGAATTATTTTATAATATTTATATTTTGATAAAAAAAAAAAAAAAAGACAAAGTCAATACTATAGTACAAGACGGTTTCAACCATTACATATACTATGTTCTAAAAATACATATAGTGTACATATACAAATACAGATTCTTCTCTCCACTACAACAATGGATGATAGTACAGTATTTTTATGCGTATGCAACTTAGTTATCATTGCAATCATCATTTTCCTTGTGGAAACCATACCTTTAGCCATCAACTACAGCTACACAGACCCATACTGCTACGTCGAAAAATTCTATGTTCCCGCCCTCGATCTCTCCCAATTGCACGCACCTCCGCATAATAATAATAATGATGGCACCGTAGTCAACCCTTGTCTTTTCTTCGATCTCGCCTTCGGTGGCAAGGAAGATGGGAGCGACATAAACTACGGGGATATTAACTTCACATTCTCGTACGGTGGGAAAGCGGTAGCAAACTACGTCGTTCCGAGCTTTAAACAGGACGAGGAGAAGACGGAGTACCGGCGGGATGTGGTGGAGAGCGGTGGGGTGCCGTGGGAGAACGCTGTGGAGGCGGTTTTGAATGGGTCAACGGTGGTTTTTAGGGTTGACTTTGCGGCACGGCCCAAGCGTTTGAAACGGTTTGGGGTGTATTCGAAGAGGAAGTATGTGAAGATTGGGGCTGACGTGGAGGTTGATGGGTCCGGGATGAAGGTGAAGAAAACCCATATTTTGCTCAACTTGGCTGCTTCACAGCTTGGGGGCGCGTGGACTTTTGTTCTTTTGAGTTTTTATTTATTTGGTTTTTTTTATGTGTGACCACGTAAATAAGTTGATGTTTATTATTGTGTATTTATTGGTTTATGGATTTTGTACATGTTTGCACAAATTATATCATTATATGTCCTTTGTTTTATTTTTTTTATATTTTTTTATTTTTGATATGCCTAATTGGGCCGGCCCAATAAGCACACACGAGCCAGATTTAGAAGAACATTATTACGAAAGTCCAATGATCACTTTCAAAGAAGGTTTGAGCCCAATCGACAAGGTATAAATAACGATTTAATTCATTTATTAAATGTACGCCATATTATCTGAGCAATTTTGTAATTCGTAGTCTCTTAACTACTTCGCTATCCGCATGTTTGATTTGAGCGTCGGAGGGGGTTTTCGCCGGATCAACCCCCTGCCTAGTTCACCTTTTTTCTTTTCGCAGGTATCTTAGGACCATCTAACTCGTGAGCCAGTGATCCACTTTGCTCTCTCGACTCATCTTACTTCACTTATTTAAGGTGATCGTATATTGAAATACGACCAAAATGTGTTTAAAAGTGGGTGAATTAGGCTTCTCATCAAAATATTTTCCTTATAAAAGAATTATCGCGATAGAAGAAATTCTTTTAACATTATGGAACTTTTTCTTCAACAAAGGAATTTGTTCGCGAACAATAGGGATGACTGCAGGGCGGATACCCTCGGAAAAATGTATTATCAGAATCATTACCATTTAATATAACTAAAACAAGAAACATACCAAAACCATTAAAAAAAATTATCGGAATAATAGAACCACTACCACCAATATCCGGATACCCATAGATATCCATTAACCATTAAAATAATCATAATAAAAAATAACTTTGGGTCCGATAACGTTTAAGTAACTCTCAGAAAAGAGGAAGAAAAAAAGAAAAGAAAAATAAAAAGTAAATTATACAAATATATCCTCCCTAAATTATTTAATATTTTATTTAAATTTTGCCAAATTATTTTTTATTCATATTATGTTGAATTAAAAATAATGCAATTTATATATATATATATATATATATATATATATATATATATATATATATATATATATATATATATATATATATATATATATATATATATATATTAAATGGTCGGGTACCCATGACCGTAAAGGTAAAACCAGAACCATACCCAAAACCATTACCAAACCCTATTGGTTTCGGTAACGGGTTTTAAACGGAGCGAATACCCACAGATAGCTAGCTGTTCGAGTTTTTTTGCCATCCCTAGCAAACTATTCAAAATTACGGTTCCAATGGAGATCTAATATTCCATCAATGAAGTAGTAAATATAGAACGCAGTGAATTACAAGGTATGAATAGTGGTTCGGAGAATTTTTTCTAGCTTTTTGAACTTTTATTCCACGTGGACGTGCCTCGGACCTCTATATATACAATACAAGATGTTATCTCCTTAGCTGGTGATATCGGTTATGACTCAAGTAGATTTATATTTATTTATATAAGAACTTCAGAGCGTATTTTTGACGTCTCACATTAGAAAATACAGTCTCAGTCGCACAATATGCGTGTGGGTCACACAACATGCTTTCGAGGACGTTTTTTCGCTTTGACTAATTTTCATATAGAGGTTTGTGCTAATTGTATAACAATGAAACTTTTTTAGCTTTCGAGATTAGACAGGGGTGGTTTCTTGAAAAAAAAACACTTATGAAAACAACAAAGTCAATATACAGTTGTGACGGTTTCAACCCATGTACCTTTATATATACTTGTTCTAAAAACACAAAGTCTATCTATATCCGAATTTGCAAAGATAAAACTATAGGCTACTATTTCTACAAATTAAGATAGCTTCTTCTCCACGGAATTCTCTCTGTAGCTCCATCAATGAATACATGCGCAACTATCTGCTTATGCCAACTTATTACCTTAGCGATCTTCATTTCCGTTGCCGTAACGATACCCCTAACCGTCAAGACCACGCTTCCGGGCCCACGCTTCTTCATCAAAGAATTCTATGTCCCCGCCCTCGATCTCTCCCAACGCTACACAACTCGGCCAAATAATAATAATAATAATAATAATAACAACAATACCATCGTAATATTTAACCCTTGTCTCTTCTTCGACATCGCCTTTGTGAACATCGAGGACGACCACCGCGTACATTACGGAGATGTTAACCTCACCTTTTCGTACCACGGCGGAAATAATAAGGCCGTTACGAATTACGTGGTTCGGAGCTTTGACCAGGGGTGGTTGGACGTGGACTACCGGCGGGAGGTGGTGGAGAGCCGAGGAGTGCCGTGGGAGGACGCCGTGAAGGCGGTTTCGAATGGGTCGGCGGTGGTTTTCAGGGTGGACTTGGCGGCGCGGATCGAGTTTGACTTGTTTAATTCGAAGAAGAAGGATGTGAGGATTGGGTACTTGGGAATATTCTTGTTCTGTTTTTCAGCCTTTCAGTTACGTGGCAATGTTTCTTCTTTTGAGAATTTTAATCAAATCTTTATGGCTTTGATGTTGTGTACAAAATTATATACTGGTTTTAAATAAATCTACGGTTCAAATCCTTCTGACCGGTGTAAATAACCAAGTGTAGCATTTAATCCTCGTAGCGTAGGCATGGGTGGATTATAATGGGGGTTCATGGGTATCGCCCCCGATTTCTCCTACGGAATTCTTGAAAAATAAAGTAAATATTTACTGATTATTCAAGCTCGTATAATAATATAATAATGTAATATGAACAAATATATAAATTTACGTAAGAGTGGAGAAAAACCAAAAAAAATTGTGAGGGCCAAAACTCGTATTTACAAAAACATTGGGGCTAAAACCTCATATTCAAAAAAATTTAATATGTTCCAATTTCATCATTAATTTAACCTCAATTTGACCCCAAATTATACAAATTATTCTATTTTGACCCAAAACGCAATTTCGAGTACAATTTTGCCCGTTGACCGCCGGTCTCTGGCAACAGTGACTTTTTTTTTCCAGTTTTTTTGAATTTTTTTATTTATTTATTTTTTGAATTCTTTTTTCTTTAACATCTTTTTGCCCCATTTAAACAACAATATTATTGTGGTTGACAATAATATTAACTATATTATTGTTAAACAGAGTACTATTAAACAGAGTACTATTAACTATACTATAGTTTAACACAGCAATATTACTATATTAATTTCTAGCACAGTAATATTAACACAACAAAAGTTATTATTATTGTGTAATAGAGTAATATTAATATGTTGACCGTTCAACAAATGTAAACATAATAAAAAGCCAAAAGAGTGGTTGACAGTAATTTTACTGTAACAATATTAATATTACTGTGGTTGACGGTAGTAGTAGACAGTAATATTATTACGTTACTCAGTCAACAACTCAAACAAAACAAAAAACCCAAAAGATAATAATATTGATGTGGTTGACAATTATTTTACTGCCAACGAAAGTAATATAGTTACGTTGACTTGTCAACAAATGAAACAAAAAAAAGCCAAAAAAATAATAATATTGTCGCTGACTCAAATTGTACTGTCAACGACAGTACAATTACGTTAATGTACTGTCAGTGACAATATAATCACTAAAAAATCACTAAAAAAAATCAACGCCGGAGACCGACGGCGGAAAAGGCAGACCAGAAAAAAAAATTCGAAAAAGTCAATGCCGGAAACTGGCGACAAAAAAATAATTTGAGAAGAAAAAAAGTTTAAAGGGTTGGGGGTAATTCTGTTATATACATTAAATTTTCCTTTATTTATAATATATATTAAAGATATGGAGTTATTAGCAAATATATATAACCCCTGAATCTAGAATAATAAAGATGGGTGGTCAGAGATTTATCCACAAAAACCCCTATATATACTCTTGAGGAGGCCACACTCCCGTCCCAACATATATAAGTCCGCCTCTGAGCATACGAAAATGTTTTAAATATTTTTATGAAACTTTTTGTAAAATCTTCTAATGAATTTCAATTTAGGGTTCCAACAAAGATTCCAATAATAAACTACGGAAAACTAAATGCGATTAATTAAATTACATGCAGTTATATTAATACAGTCGTGACCAACCAAAATCTATTAATTTAGTGAAATATTAATTTAATGAAAAATATATTTTAGCACGTAGTCTTCAAGTCGGGACTGAGAAAACATATTATTTAAACGAGGTTATTAATTTATCAAGTATTAATTTATCGAGATTCTACTGTACGTATTGCAAATGACACTATATGTATAGCGGTTTAGAGAACTTTTCCCAACTCGCCTCCGAAGTTCTTTGAACTTTTCATCGTGCCTCCAAGATCATCAAACCCTACACATAAGACAACGTGCTTACATGACACTAGTGTCTTTCGCACCAAAGGTGCAATTACAAGAGACTCACTCTTCTGCGCTCAACAACACGTGCTTCCAAGAATTCTTGATTCTTTCACAGCACTATATGTATATATACTTCCAAGTCACTCACTCACATTTTCACACTAAAAATTCACAAAACCAAGGAGAAATGCTCTTTAAAACAACACTCTTCTTAAATTATACCGAATAACACATAGTTAATGACCAAGATGAGTCGAAACTTGGCACGAGAATGAAGAACTCGTGTATTGCTTTTCTTGCTTTAATTAGATCAACATATAAGAAGTTCCAACTGTAATCTAGGACTTCTTGCTTCCTTTTGTTTGCTCTCTAATTTTATGCCAACAACAAATTTGAGATTTTTGTTTCGGTCCTAAATTCCCAAAATTTATTGAATTTGTAAAATACCAAATTTTGATAATATAAACGGTAATCGAGAATTAAAATTTGAATCCTGAATTCCAAACACACCTCTAGATTTCTTTCCTATGCACCCCGAGCAAAAAAGCTAGAGATGTTTTCGTAAGTGGTGGTTGCAGAAGCTTTTAAAAAGTGATCTTGAGCTTGTTTTTTGCTCATGATCGATGTTGAAGTGTTTGCAATGCCAGCTTTTGCTTCTACTTCTCTAATATATGATTAAGCTGATTTAAGCTAAAATATAAAAAGCACCACTAAAACAACTTTTTCTTAAAATAAGTTGTTTAAAATTATTTTTTAATGGAGTTTGCAAACAGTTCAAACTTTTAAAAATAAACAATATATTATCACTTCCAGGAAGTAAAGAAAAATTGTGTAGTGGGGCCTTTGCCAAATGTAATAGCTATAGCTTGTTCAACTCTACAAACAAACGATCACGTATACTACAACTCATTTTTGCTTGTTCTGAAAACAACAAAAGTCAATACACCGGACGGTTTCAACCCACGTAGCATTATACAAATTGTTTTTAATAATGCAATAAGGCTTCGTTTGAATTTTATTTGATATTTAGTATTTGACTCGCAAATATTATTTTATTCTAGCTTATATTGCTTCTAGACTTGTTTTTTTTTTTTTTTTTTATTGAATATTCCGAGATCCAATAATACAATTAGATTTCATTAGATTATTTAAGGAAAAATTACAGTTTTCGTCCTTTAAGTTTGCATTGATTTCACATTTAGTTTGGTCCCAAACACATTTGGTTCCTCTTGTTTGAATAATTAACACTTTTGGACATTTTCGTCAATTTACCGTTACTTTTTCAGTTAAAGCATTCTGTTAGTACTAACGGAAAATTGACGGAAATGATTAACACTGTTAAATTTTGGAAACATCAGGGACCAAATGTGTTTTTTTATGAACATGAGGGATCAAATGTAAAATTAGTGCAAACTTGAGGGACGAAAATTATATTTTTTTCCGATTATTTAATCTTATCTTAACAAATCATACACCCCACGCCGTCTATAAAGATAAAACTATAGGCCATTTCTACAAATATAGCTTCTTCTCCACGGATTATATTTATCTTTTGCAGCTCAAACAATGAGTGATGAATGTTTATGCAGAGCTTTCTGGGTATGCACCATTATCGTCGTTGTGGCTCTATTTCCCCTTTACAAAATATTCCAAACCGTCACGATGACACCCTCGGGCCCACACTTTTACATCAACGAATTCTATGTCCCGGCCCTCGATCTCTCCCAACACACGGCTTCAAATAATAATAACAATCAAACCGTAGTAACTAACCCTTGTCTCTTCTTCGATCTCGCCTTTGTGAACATTATGCTCAAGCAAACCGTACACTACGGAGATGTCAACATCACATTATCGCACGGTCGGAAGGCCATAGCGAGTTACGTGGTCCCCGCCTTCATCCAGGAGCATCGTGGCGTGGAGTACAGGCGGGAGGTGGTGGAGAGCCGGGGAGTGCCGTGGGAGAGCACCGAGAAGGCGGTTTCCAATGGGTCAACTGTGGTTTTCAGGGTTGACTTGGCGACGGTTGTCACGTTCCATTCGTTGAATACGAAGAAGAAGGATGTGAGGATTGGGGCTGACGTGGAGGTTGATGGAACCGGTCTGAAGTTGAAGAGAGAGGATATTCGGCTCGACTCTGCTGCTTCGCGGCGTGGGGTGGGGATTTTTGTTCTGTTTCTGAGCCTTTTAGTTACGCGGCCATGTTCGTGATCGGGAAAAATACAATTTTCATCTCTCAAGTTTTAGAGCTAATTGCACATAACCCCCTGTGAAATTTCGAATTGCTGAAAAAGTCCTCGTGTTAAAAATATTAGCAAGGACCCCCCTATGTTGTGTTTTATGAAGCACACCGCCCCTTATTTCAAAATTGATGGTTGACTTATATGAAATGACTAAACTACCCCTAATATGTTTTTAGTATTCAGTTCTAAACAAAAAGAAATGAAAAAAAAAATTATCACACAAAACGAAGCAAAACAGCTTCTCTCATCTTCATTGCACGTCTAGGAAAAGGAAAAGAATGGTTGCTGACAATGGTGGGTGGGGATTCGTTTTTTTTTTTTTTCAAATCCGAAGAAAAAAGTGTTGCAACGGCAATTTTCGGTACACGGAAATTGTGGATTCAGAAGCTCAAGTAGCGGTGGTGGCATTGAAAGGCAGTGGCGGTGGCGTGGTGGAATCGGACAGTCGGCAAATGATTCTTCGAGTTTGACATTCTTCTTCTTCTTCTTCTTCTTCTTCTTCTTCTTCTTCTTCTTCTTCTTCTTCTTCTTCTTCTTCTTCTTCTTCTTCTTCTTCTTCTTCTTCTTCTTCCTCCTGAAGGTACGAATTAAGTTTTTACAAATTGAAAGAAAATGCTATGGAAATTGGAAGAAAGTTCTTTGAAGGGTTTTTGTATATTTTTTTGTTTGGGCATGGATGTGCCGAAAAATTTTGAGGCGCCGTTTTTCTTCTCGTTTGTTTTCTTGGATTTCGAATAGAAACGAACTTCATGTTCAGATATGGATTTGGTTGATGGTTTTTGCTGGAAAAAAATCATGGTGAAAAATTGGAGGTTTGCTCTTGAGGTTGAAGAAGATGGCTTAATTGAAAATATAAAGGACTCAATTAAAAATTTTAAAAACTTCATTTTGGTACTTATAAAATTTCTGGTTGCATTTTGGTATTTCGTGTCAAAAAACGAACCCCCACTCTCATCCATGGCGAGTGAAGTGCACGGTGAGCTCTTAAGGGCCTTATTGCCTTTGACTAATTTTTATAGGGAGGGTATTTGCTTATTGTTTTAACACGAGGTCGTTTTCACCAATTTGAGATTACACATGGGTGGTTTTTGCAAAAAACCCCAAGTTTTACACTGATTACACATTTGGTCAATCTTGTACACAAAAAAACATATTGGAAAAAATACAGTTTTTTTCCCTCAAATTTGTACCGATTTCACTTTGGTCCCCCATGTTCACAAAATGCACATTTTGGTCTCTCATGTTTCAAAAATTCAACACTTTTAGTTCTTTATGTCAATTTTCCATTAAAACTAACGGAATAAAATGTGGGCCCATCACTACCATAACTGATGGACTAATGGTAAATTGACGAAAATGACCAAAAGTTCAAATTATTGAAACATGAGGGACCAAATGTGTTTTATGTGAACATGGGAGACCAAAAGTGAAATCGTTACAAACTTGAGGGATAAAAACAGTAAATTTCCCGAAAATATTTGGTCCCTCATGTTTAAAAGATTCAACACATTTAGTCATTTTCGACAATTTTCCGTTAGTACTAATGGAATCATGAAGCATGTGTCAATCACCGCCTTAAGTGAACTGAAACACTAACGGTAAATTAATGGAGAAAAACCAAAAATGTTAAATTGTTGAAATATGACGACGGACCAAATGTGTTTTTTTTATCTGGTCTTTTGAAAACTTTATTTCTTTGTTTTGGATATACGTGACAATGTAAATTGGATCAACTTAAACATTGGGAGTTGATTGTACTTTTATGGTGTTGTTAATTGACAAGCTTGCGTAGACTGGATAAAAATCATAATTGTTAGAATTTGGTACTTAGGATTAGATAATTTGAGTATTCCCTGTGAGACGACATCCCACTCTCACGAGTCCACTTTTACTACTTATTTGTGATACGTGCACTTTCGTGTTCGGTATTTAGCCCAACAATACCCTGAGCAAAAAAGCTAGAGATTTTTTTGTAGGTGGTTGGCAGAAGCTCTTTTAAAAAGGGATTTTAAGCTTGTTTTTTGCTCATGAACACTGTTGAAGTGTTTGCAATACCAACGTTTGCTTCTACTTCTTTTATATATAGTGAAGTTGGTTTAAGCTAGAATATAAAAAAACACTACTAGAACAACGTAACTTTTCTTAAAATAAGTTGTTTAAAATTATTTTTTCATGAAGTTTGTAAACATCCCAAACTTTTACAATTATCACTTCCAGGAAATAAAAAAATTGTGTAGTGGGACCTTTGCCAAATTTAATAGTTATCCTTGTGCAACTCTACAAACAAACAATCACGTAAACTTCAACTCATTTTTGCTTGTTTGAAAACAACAAAGTCAATACACGGGACGGTTTCAATCCATGTATCATTATACAAATTGTTTTTAATAATGCAATAAGGCTTCTTTTGGATTTTATTTGATATTTAGTATTCTTAAAACCTGTCGGGTTGACCCGTAAATATTAATTTATTATGGCTAATCTTGCTTCTAGACATGTTTTTTTAATTGAATATTCCAAGGTCCAATAATACAACTAGATTTCATTAGATTATTTAAGGGAAAATTGCAGTTTTCGTCCCTCAAGTTTGGATTGATTTCACATCGGTCCGTCATGTTAAAAAAATCATGTTTGGTCCCTCGTGTTTGAATTTTGAATAATGTAACACTTTTGGACATTTCCGTCAATTTACCGTTAGTTCGTCAGTTAAAGCAGCGACGTGCACACACATGATTCTGTTAGTATTAACTGAAAATTGACGAAAATGACTAAAAGTGTTAAATTTTAAAAACATGAGGGACCAAAATGTGGTTTTTGTGAACATGGAGATCAAATATAAAATTGGTGCAAACTTAAGGGAGGAAAATTGTAATTTTCCCGATTTTGGCTAATCTTACCTTGGCAAATCAAACGAGGCTTGAGTCTATATACCCATCTATAAAGATAAAACTATAGGCCATTTCTACAAATATAGCTTCTTCTCCACGGATTATATTTCTCTTTAATTTGCAGCTCAAAAATTAGCAATGAGTGGATGCGCATGCAGCGCTTTCTACTTATGCATCTTTTGTTGGAATTAATGCACTTTCTAGAAGTGTATCCACATGCATGTACAATGTATGATAGGATACATGAATAGGCAAATACATGAATACTTAGATACATGTATATCTAGAATTCATGATGAATATATTTAATATGATGCATGTACTACTTATGCCTAAATTAGTATAAATAGGTGTAAGATTGTATTTGTAATTAAACATGTATTAGCAAGAGTAAAATAAGTAGGAGATGCGTGCTCCTCGATTATTTCCTTGTTAATCTTGTTCATATACCTTCCGCAAAATATATCCAACATGGTATCAGAGCCCGGTTGATCATACTCAACAGGGGCGTTAAAAAAAAGAAAAAGAAGAAAGGGAACACGAATCCTGCCTTAAAAAAAATCGTTGAATCAGTTGATCACGCATTCAATTGATCGAAGATTGAAGAAAAAAAAACCAAAGGGAATACGTATCCCAAATCAAATCAAGAAGGAGATTTCATGGCAAGTTCCAAAATCCCTCAGTGAATCAAGAAGGAGATTTCAATGGCAAGTTCCATAACTCCCTCAACAACCTTTTCCCATCTCTGTCGAATAACATGCAGCAAAGATTGAGTAGAAAGAGCGAAGAAACTTCCATGAGGAGTTGTAAAAAAAAAAATGTGTCCCCCATGTAGTATTTGCAAGTCAAAACACTTGGAGAAGGATGGCAACCCCAACGGCAAACCCCAATTCACAAACTATAAAAAAAAGGTTTGGACATTTGGAGAAGTATTGTCGATCGAAAAAAAAAAAAACAACACCAAGAAAATTACTCCGAAGAAAACAAAGAGTATTTGTTTTTTGCTCGTCAATTTCCAGAAGAAGAGGAAGACTGCAAATTCGAAGAATCTTTGAGCTGAAGAAGAAAGCACATTAAGGTGGAGTGTTGGAATTAATGCACTTTCTAGAAGTGTATCCACATGCATGTACAATGTATGATAGGATACATGAATAGGCAAATACATGAATACTTAGATACATGTATATCTAGAATTCATGATGAATATATTTAATATGATGCATGTTCTACTTATGCCTAAATTAGTATAAATAGGTGTAAGATTGTATTTGTAATTAAACATGTATTAGCAAGAGTAAAATAAGTAGGAGATGCGTGCTCCTCGATTATTTCCTTGTTAATCTTGTTCATATACCTTCCACAAAATATATCCAACATCTTTATCATCCCTGCGGTTGTATTTTCCATTTCCATAACCCTAATCCTAACCGTCAAAATGACATCCCCGGGCCCACGCTTCTACATCAACGAATTCTATGTCCCGGCCCTCGATCTCTCGATTCTCTCCCAACACACGGCTTCAAATAATAACAATAGAAATAATAATCAAACCGTAGTAACTAACCCTTGTCTCTTCTTCGATCTCGCCTTTGTGAACATTTTTCCCAAGCAAATTAAACCGTACACTACGGAGATGTCAACATCACATTATCGTACAGCCGGAATGCCGTAGCGAGCTACGTGGTCCCCACCTTCATCCAGGAGCCGTTGGACGTGGTTTACAGTCGGGAGGTGGTGGAGAGCCGGGGAGTTCCGTGGGAAAACACCGTGGGGGCGGTTTCTAATGGGTCAACTGTGGTTTTCAGGGTTGAGTTGGCGGCGCTTGTCAAGTTCAATTCGTTGAATACGAAGAACAAGGATGTGAGGGTTGGGGCTGACGTGGAGGTTGATGAAACGGGTCTGAAGGTAAGGAAATGGACGATTGGGCTCACCTCAGCTGCTTCTCAATGCGGGGTGGGGATTTTCGTTCTGTTTCTGAGCCTTTCAGTTACGCGCCAATGTTTCTGATCGGGAAAAATACAATCTTCATCCCTCAAGTTTTACATTGATTACACATTTGGTCCCTCATGTTTAAAAAATTCAACACGTTTAGTCATTTTTGCCAATTTTCCGTTACTATTTGAATCATGAAGCGTGTGCCAATCACCGCCTTAATTAACTAATGGACTAACGGTAAATTAATGAAAAAAACCAAAAGTGTTAAATTATTGAAACATGACGACGGACCAGATGTGTGTTTTTGTTCCTGATCTTTTTGAAAACTTTATTTCTTTGTTTTGGATATATACGTGACAATGTAAATTGGATCAACTTAAACATTGGGAGTTGATTGTACAATGCAACATCCGGTGAAATATATGATCCATCATTATCGATCTACACATAATAACACACAAAATATATATATGTATGTATACTTAGTGGGTAGTTATATTCAGTGGCGGATCTAGACAACATTTTAAGGGGGGGCGATTTTTTTAGGAAAAAATATATCCAACGGGAGGTTATAATTTTGGAGATTTCAGGGGCAGCGCCCCCGAATTTTTTTTCGGGTTATTCACAAAATATTGCTAAAATAAGTATATATTTATAATTTTGAAGTAAAAATATATATTTTAGTAGTTGTATTTTATATTGTAATAACAAATAGAGAAAGAATATATAAAATTACATAAAAGAATAGAGAAGAAAATAAAAATAGGGGGGGCAAAAACACATATTTGTATAATAATATGCCAAAAAGCAATAAAAAAAAGTTGGAATATTTTTTTCTGGGGGGGGCGGCTGCCCCCCCCTGCCCCTTAGTAAATCCGCCACTGGTTATATTGTATAACTTTATAGTGCAAAACCACCGGGTGCTTTTCACCGGGTGTATCATCTCATAGACCATCAATCATCTCATAGACCATCAAGGGGTCTTTGAATTAACTTACAACAATGAATTTGGACTTCTTTGCTTCAGTTTCTTTGCTCTATTTTATGCCAACAAAAAAATTGAGATTTTAACGATTCCGATCATGAATTCCAAAAAGTTATCGAATTTGTGGAATACCAATTTTTGGTAATATAAACGGGAATCAAGAATTAACATTATTTGAATCTCGAATTCCAAACTTACCTCTATATTTATTTCCAATACCATTAGCTAGCAAAAAAAAACAGAGTATACATATAGAGGTGAAATTACAGACTCACCTCTCCTAGTCAAAAAATTGCCCATACCTCCCCTGTTAGATGTCTCTGCTTGCTATGTTGGTCCCTCCGTCCAAAAATTGGATGGAAAGTGATGACATCAATTTTACCCCTTTGACCGATGTTGCTATTATGAGTTTTTGATAGACGGAAAATATGTTGTTCCCGATACATAAAATGGGTAGTGAGTTTAGTAAATTGGTTGAACAAATTAATTAGTGAAAATACGAAAAGATTATCTGCAATGAACGTAAATTTGCCGAGGCGAGTTGACTCTGTCCTTAAGACGAAATTTCCCCGCAACGGTGCTAACGGATTAAATGGAAATCGTCTCCCAAGATACAACGGCAAGGCTTGGAATAGGAGCACTCCAAATCCCAAGTACGACGAACTGTACTTTGTGTAGAACTTTTCGAGAGAATCTGTGAAGGGTAGGCTTAATATGCAGTAGGCTTATTTTTGGATTGAAGTGAGGAATTGTGGGAAAGTTATGGTCTATTTATAAGGTTCGAAAACTAGTGTCCTTTGGAGCAAAAAGGTACATTTGTTTGAATAGTTGCACCATTTCAAAGGTACCTTTTGTTTGAATGGTTGGACCATTTCGAGTTGAGCCAATTGGGAGTGGTTGCACCATTTCGAGTTGAGCCGAATGGTTTGCATTGGTTCGGCCGCACCAATTCAGACCAGTCAGACCAATCGAGTTGGGCTTCGAGTAATAAGGGCCAAATGGGTTAAAAGCCCATGGCCTAATGTTTTTGATATATATACATCTCTGTACTTCTCTACTTTTCCAATGTGGGATAACTCAAAATCCCACTTTCCTTATATTTGGACTAGTAATTTTTCATTCACCACAAAATTGGTTCTAATCCAAAATTCATTTATATACTTAATTAGACCGTACAATAACATTGATAAAAAAATGTTCATGACTCAATTTTTAACCAATTTTCCCAACAAAATACCCTTACAGCTTTCTCATCATTCTAATTTAAGTAGTGAAATTTCTCTATTTTCCGGTTTTTTCAGTTAACCAAAATTGGAAAATGAGGGTAAAATTAACTTTTCGCACGCTCCGTTAGTTATTCTAAGAGGAACCATCTAGCAGGGGATTCGTGGGCAATTTTTTAACTACGAGGGGGTGAGTCTGCAATTTCACTATATAATTACGCGTACGGTACAAGATTCAAATAATAAAAATTGGTTAAACACCTACAAATACTATCAAAATGTCAACCCTAACTCTCTCGTATAAAAAAAAATTGAAATTCCTAAATATTGAATTGGGGGATGTATCGATCAGACGATCACATATTTTTCAACACATTTTCCCATAAAATAAAAAAAATAAAATAAATAAGATAAAGTCAAAGTCAACAGACCGCGGGAAGATTTCAGCACATGTACCTTTGTTCTAACAAAATAGAAAGTTTGTATCTCACGTTGGCAAAGATAAAACTATAGTCTATAATATATAGCTTCTTCTCCACAGACTCATCCTTATATAATTAATAGATCACCAACAATGAATGCATACGTTGTTGTCGTCTTATACTTCCTCGTTACCGTTGCAGTCGTAATTTCCATTTACGCGGCCCTAACCCTAGAGGTCAACCTCCACCAAGGCCCGCGCTTCTACATCAAAGAATTTTACGTTCCCGCCCTCGATCTCATCTCCCAATCACCCATAACTACTTCAAACAATAATAATAATAATACCTTACCTATTAACCCATGTCTATTCTTTGATTTCGCATTTGTAAACATCGAAAACGAGCACATCGTACGCTACGGAGATGCAAATCTTACATTCTCGTACGGCCGAAACAACGCCGTTGCGAATTACGTAGTTCGGAGCTTTGACCAGGGGTCGTGGGAGGTGGACTACCGGCGGGAAGTGGTGGAGAGCCGAGGAGTGCCGTGGGAGGATGCTGTGAAGGCGGTTTCAAATGGGTCAACGGTGGTTTTTAGGGTTGACTTGGCGGTGCGGCCGAAGTTTTGGGAAGGGATGTGGTATTCGAAGAAGAAGGGTGTGAGGATTGGTGCTGACGTGGAGGTTGATGGAACGGGTCTCAAGGTGAAGAGAAATGATATTAGGCTCAACTCGGCTGCTTCTCATCGTAGGGTTGGGATTCATGTATTGTTTCTGAGCCTTTTAGTTGCGTGGAAATGTTTGTGCTTTTGAGTTTTTATTATTATTTCCTTGTTTTATGTATGATCATATACGTGTGAGTTGTGACTGTTGAATTTTGAATGCCTATCAAAGTCCACTCTTTTGTTGAGACAGACTACGTGTTACGACATTAGGAGTGGCAACAGTATTCTTGTGTTATCACAGTAATTAACCTACTAAAAGCAGAATAAAAAACACAAGAATTTAATGTGGTTCGGATACAAACGTACCCTACATCCACGAGGACTTGCAAAACTAGTTCAGATTTATGTGTACATTAATAGGACTTAATAAAACACTAAAGACTCCCTCTTTATGTGATACGCCGTTCTTGCACACGACTCGAACTTGTTGATAATCAAAGCAATTCCTCCTCCGCACTCTTGGACTTCCTCCAATGTTGAACTTCCTTCAAACGGCGGATCGACCTCTCCCGAGATCTTTTAAGCACTTCTCCCGAAACGCCGATCTTCTTTATGGCCTGGTAGAAGAAACCTGTTCTGTTGCCACACCTGCCGTGCAGACAGGGCTGCAGCACGGGCTGCACCCTTCAAAGCCTTTATGCTGGGATTTTTCTTATTAAAGCTCCATCGGACTCATATGAGGTTGAGGGCCTTATATAGGCACGAAATCCACCACCCTAAACCTAACTTGAGCCCTAAGAAATCGATTAACTAGGTAATAGAATCCTAGTCGATTTCTACTTCTATTCTAGATAAGTACAAAAGATACCTAACTAGAATATAATACATGGAAATAAATCTAAGTCCTAATAACAATATTACAAAAGTAGGACTCTAATTAATTCCAAAATAAACATGGAAAACAAATCTTTGCCAATCTTTAATTTCCACATATGGCGGATTTCTTCAATCTTCACTAACGGAAATTTGGTGCCAACAATCTCCCCCTTTGGCATAGATTGGTTAGAATCCATGTTTAACAAGAACTCCCCCTGCAGATGAGATTTACTCCCCCTGCAACAAAGATGTCACTTTTCTTCACCCGTCTTGATCTTCTATCAGAGTGTCCCATCACGGGGCACGTTACAACGCAGCGGAATTGGGTGAATGCCGTGACAGACTTCCGTCTCAACCTTCCTTGTGAACACACGTCATCCAATAAGCAAAGCAAACAAATCAAAACCCAAAATCGGACACTAAGTATATCTAGTGACCCGCTCTGATGCCAATTGTTGAATTTTGAATGCCTATCAAAGTCCACTCTTTTGTTGAGACAGACTACGTGTTACGACATTAGGAGTGGCAACAGTATTCTTGTGTTATCACAGTAATTAACCTACTAAAAGCAGAATAAAAAACACAAGAATTTAATGTGGTTCGGATACAAACGTACCCTACATCCACGAGGACTTGCAAAACTAGTTCAGATTTATGTGTACATTAATAGGACTTAATAAAACACTAAAGACTCCCTCTTTATGTGATACGCCGTTCTTGCACACGACTCGAACTTGTTGATAATCAAAGCAATTCCTCCTCCGCACTCTTGGACTTCCTCCAATGTTGAACTTCCTTCAAACGGCGGATCGACCTCTCCCGAGATCTTTTAAGCACTTCTCCCGAAACGCCGATCTTCTTTATGGCCTGGTAGAAGAAACCTGTTCTGTTGCCACACCTGCCGTGCAGACAGGGCTGCAGCACGGGCTGCACCCTTCAAAGCCTTTATGCTGGGATTTTTCTTATTAAAGCTCCATCGGACTCATATGAGGTTGAGGGCCTTATATAGGCACGAAATCCACCACCCTAAACCTAACTTGAGCCCTAAGAAATCGATTAACTAGGTAATAGAATCCTAGTCGATTTCTACTTCTATTCTAGATAAGTACAAAAGATACCTAACTAGAATATAATACATGGAAATAAATCTAAGTCCTAATAACAATATTACAAAAGTAGGACTCTAATTAATTCCAAAATAAACATGGAAAACAAATCTTTGCCAATCTTTAATTTCCACATATGGCGGATTTCTTCAATCTTCACTAACGGAAATTTGGTGCCAACAGTGACAACATAAAATATTGAAATTGTTTGCTATGTTTTTTTTTTTCCTTACTAAAGGAACCCGCAACTAATTATATAGGTGCACTGATACTTTCGTAAAATAGCTTGCAAATAATATTAGAGATGTAAATCACATCTAGGCTAACCATATATGACAAGCTCCATTTAGCAACCGTTGACAAGGAGATTCAAATCTGAATCAACGAACACAGACTCACTTACTTCAACCGCTAGACTTATATCCTTTTCGGGACTAGAAATATATATATATATATATATATATATATATATATATATATATATATATATATATATATATATATATATATATATATATATATAATATATATATATTGTAATATGTTTATGTTGAGAGATGTGTAAACATGAATTGGCATAGACAATTGACTAATTAATGTCAATATAATTTTTGGTAATTAAAAATATTATTGATATAGTTAGTGTACAATATAAAATTCATATAACAATTAATTAATTCTTAACGAATATTGCAATAATGTCACCACTCGCTTTGTCGTATATATAAAATATTAGTAAATTGCAAACACCACCCTTCTCTAATCCTCAATTAATAAAAAAAATCCCTGTGCTATAAGAAAAAAATAACACTCCACTCCCATGTGGTTACAAGATTTTGTAGATGACTCCCTTATGTTTTTAATATATGTGGTTGATGGGGTAGCTTTCGTTTGTTTTTCCGTCACACTTAATCGCCGGTGTCAAACATCAAAGCATTTTTTTGGCAGATGACCCCCTTGTGCTTTCATTTTCACTTTCATTTTCACATATGATCCCTTTAAAGTTTGATACACGCGGTTAAGTTTGACGGCAAAACTAATGGAAGTTATTTCCATAAACCACAAGGAGTTATGTGCTGATCTTACGAGCACAGGGCATCATCTGCAAAAGCTTGTACTACAGGGGGTTATGTGCTAATCTTACGGGCACATGGGGTGATCTGCAAAAGCTTGTAACTACAGGGGTTAAGTGCTATTTACCCTTATATAAATTAGCAAAAAGCCCCCTGTAATTAAAAGTCTAAGTAGGTGAAGGTGGTTTGTGTAGAATCCCCCTCACCGGAAAATCATGGTTCTATGAAACGGGCTTCTCTCTCCAACCACCCTTACCAATCGCACGCTTCTCAAAACTTCGAACTTCCATTTTTCTTTCGATTTATTTGGTGATTGTTGTGTGGTTTCATCTTTAACGAGATCGCCGGCGGTGGACTTTGTTAGAGATATGTATTTTCAGGAGTGGCGGCGGTGGATTTCGTGAAGAAGGTTGGCGGCAGATTTTGGAGGATTTGAGACGGTTAGTGAATGATGATTGGTTGGCGGAGGCGAGGTTGGTGGCAGATTGGAATTTCTGAAGGCTGGCAGTGATGGTATGCGTAGTGTGTGTTTCAACCTAGGTTTAATAATGTACTGAAAAAATCACAATTCAATCCCCTAATTTAAGTTTCAGAAGTTTAGTAAAATTGCATTCGTCTTTTCATCTCTTTTCAATGACTAAAATTACAATAGGTGCAGTGCGTTAATAAAAAAAATTATACAGAGAGATTTTTGCTAATTTTTATAACACAGAGACTATTTTTATCAACTGAGGAATCCTCAGGGGTAGTTTTTCCAATTTACTCTATAAAATATATAAAATTGAAATTTACGGAAAAATTACATTTTTCGTCCTCATACTTTACCCACTTTTTCAAAACTGTCCCTAAACATTTTGGAGTTACAATAGTAGTCCTTAATCATGCCATCTTTTGACATAATTGGTCCGCCGTTAATTTTTGCAGTTAAGTTGGATGGAAAATGGCATGTGCCTCTCACATGCCTTCAATTTACAACACTACATGAAAATGGACTTTCAACAAAACGCATTGCGTCTTGTTAAAACGTATTTTTTATAATTATTATTTTTAATTAAAATTTAATATAAAATCGAAATCACGTAAATTCCAAAAAAATCAACTCGTTTCGGAAATATTGTTTAAAAAATCAAAATATAGTTTAAAAATTTATAATATTGTTCCAAAATCGGCATTTTTGGAATTCAAATAAAAAACCTGATAGGAATTGGGGAATTAGAAATCTCCATTCCAATTTTCACCTCTAGTCAATTCAAAAAATCTCAATTGTGAGACAATATGTCGAGTTTTAAATCATTCAATGGGTGAAAATTGGAAAGGAGTTTTCTTATGCTGCCTAGTTTGATCGAATTTTTATTTTATTTTAAAATAATAATTTCATTCAATTTCCAAAAATTCCGATTTTAAAACACAATATTATTTTTTTTAGACAATATTTTTATTTTTTAAACAACATTTCTAAATTTATTTTGAAAAAAAATATCGAGTTGTAGATTATTAAATAAGGGTGAAAATTGGAACAGAGTTTTCTTCCTCCGCCTATTACGATTAGATTTTTCTTTTATTTAAAACAATAATTTTCATTTGGATTCAAGAAATCCAAGTTTTAAAACATAATATTATTATTTTAGACAATACTTCTAAAAATATTTTGAAACAATTTATCGAGTTTTACATTATTAAATTAGGGTGAAGATTGAAATGGAGGTTTCTTATCCCACCTATTCGGATCGAATTTTTATTTTATCTTGAAACAATGTTTTCATTTGATTTCCGAAAATCTTGATTTTGAATTCAATATTTCATTTTTTTAAAACAGTTTCAATTGTTTAAAGAATATTTCTCAAAATATTTAAAAAATATATATATCGATTTTGTTTTTTTGGAATTTATATAATTTCGAATTTCAATTAAGTTTTAATTATGAAAAATATGTTTTAACAAGACGCAATGCGTTTTGTTAAAAGTCCATTTTCATGTAGTGTTGTGTATTGAAGGCATGTGTGAGGCACATGGCATTTTCCATCCAACTTAACTGCAAAAATTAACAGCGGACCAATTCTGTCAAAAAATGGCATGATTAAGGACTACTATTGTAACTCCAAAATGTTTAGGGACAGTTTTGAAAAAGTGGGTAAAGTATGAGGACGAAAAATGTAATTTTCCCGAAATTTACAAATATACCCAAACAAGCATATACGTGTGATCTTGTTCAACAATTATATGCTGATGATATGGAGCCTTTTGGCACTTTTCACCCTTGAAAAATAATAATAGCACTTTGCACCCTCAAAACACAATAAATCGTTCTCAATGCACTCTAAATTGAATAATAAAGGATAATTCATTTTTTATTAGTTTTTTTTTTTTTTTTTTTTTTTTTTTTTTTTTTTTTTTTTTTTTTGCGCGGTGCTAATAACAAATTAAATTGTTATTTTCTTCAACTTCAACCTAATTTCGAGCGCACAAAGTGCGAAAAATGAAAATCACACCGGATAATTGGAAAATGTTATATTTTCTTACAAAATAAAATCAAATAAACTTTTATCACAAAATTATTTGATTGATAGATCTTTAATTGTAATTGGTGGAAAATGGAAATGTTAGGTATAATATTTAGAAGAAAATATGATTTTTAGATAACTTGATAACGAAATAGTTTAAGGATTTTTTTTTTCATAAATTTTTTTTGTGATAAAAATATAATTTTTAAATACCACTATAAATATTAAATTACATTTATTAGCTTTAAAAACTCACGTGGGGTGCATTATGCTTGATATATTGTGTTTCGAGGGAGCAAAGTGCTATTAATTTATTTCGAGGGTGCAAAGTGCCAAAATGGTATATTTCAAGGGTGCAAAGTGGAATTAAGCCCAAATTATATCATACTTGATTTCAATTTTTATAAGTTCGTTTTTATACTGTGATACAAAATCCAAGATGGCGAGCAACCCGTCGAGAACCAACCAATTGCTCCGCCCGAGGGTCCAAGCACAAGTTCGGACCGGCGATTTCAAAGACGAATGGAGCGTGAGTTGCTGATCACAAGAAATCGGCTTGCCACGGTGGAACACAAGGTGAGCACGATCGAATCCCTCCAACGATGGTCGGGGAAGATGCTCCAAGCCATTGTGCGACATTTGGCGTGCGGCAATCCCGAGTGCGCCGAGCCGGCTCCGTTGCCCGCACCGATTCTTGAGCCGGTACCCGAGCTTTCGGATGATGAAGGAGATGGTGATGCTCATGCGCAAGGTGGAGTTGGCGAGCAACCAAGCGATGGTCCCGACGCTTAAAAACAGGTGTTTTCTATCCTTAAACTCCGGGCGAATCACATTGAGGGCAATGTGAATTTTAAGTTTGGGGGTGGTTGATTACTTGTTTTCATTTGTGTGCGCTTTATTTGTGTTTTATTGTTTTTATTTTGCATGCGTTAGTTGTTTTAGTTGCCGTTTTATTATTTTCGTTTTTTATTAAAAAAAAAAAAAAAAAAAAAAAATTGTTCGATGCATCGCTGAATTACGATGATGGGAGATGGTCAATGTTTGATGATGAAATTGCTTGTTTTATGTTGATAAGGAGTAGATATTTGTTTAGCTTTCGATTCAACGGAACGTAGAAGTAAATTATTGCTAGGAATCACACCTTGTGCATTGCTTTGGTTGAATGTTTTGCATTTTAAATTTGGAATTTATTTGTGCTCAATCATGCTTTGTTAGGTTTTAAATCTCACCTTAGGACATTTATGATACGAAGTGTTGATAATAAGTGATTTGGGATATGATTTGGGCCTTCTTTGAACCGTTTGAGCCTTTCAAGCCTACCCTTTTTGTCAAATTAGCCTTAGAACCTTGATTTGAGCCTCGGAGAAAAGGTGTTCTTTCTTTTAGCCAATATGTAGAAGGTAGAAAAGTGGAGATTTTTGAATAATTATCCCTTGGTGGTCGGTCGAAAAATTCTTATAAGATCTTTCTTCTTCTTCGAAATAAAAAAATTAAAAAAAAAAAAAAAAAAAAAAAGAAAAGAGAAAAAGAAAAAGGATAGATATATATGTGCATCTTCATATATATATATATATATCTAAATCCTTCGATATGCAAAAAAAAAAAAAAAAAAAAAAAGAAAAAAAAAAAAAAAAAAGAAGAAGAATAGATTAGAAGGGAGAAATAAGGACTAGTTGTTGAGTTGTGTTGAAAACTCGATCCATTGTCTCAAGGCAAAAGTGTTGACGTGTGAATTTTGGAGAATCGAGTTTATTTAAGTCCCTAGAGGTGAATTCATTGTTTCAAACGCCTATCTTTCAAATTTTGGCGTAATCACCTCAATTCAAGAAAATTAGCCACACATTCCCATATTACCTACCTCGGACCAAAGAGCCTAACAATTGAAAGCCACAAAGCCCCAATGATCCCAATAGCTTATTGTTCAATATTAGTTGAGCAAAATAATTTGGTGAGTATTTGGAGTCAAATATATGCATGTAAGTATAAATTCTTTCTATCTTTAACTTGCAAATATTGGATACTTGAAGCAATTGTATGACTTGTGGTTTTTGGTAATAGTGAGTGACTAAGTGCCGTTGAATGTTAAGCTTGCGAATACCTATGAATTGTCATGATAATTGCAAGTTCTGAAAACGCGAAGTTGACCAATCGATCTATGTAATGAGATGTATGGTTTTGTTGTGTGTTATTAATTTAATTTTACTTGAGGACAAGCAAAAGTTCAAGTTTGGGGGTGTGTTAAGTGTATATTTATACACTTAATTGTACCTTTTAATTGGAGCTTTTGATGTGTTTTTACGATAATTGGTGCTTAATATGGCTATTATTTGTATTTTAGGTGCAAATTGAAGAATTGGCAACTTTTGGGGTGAAAACTGCAAATTCAGAGAAAAAGTGGGCCAAAAGTGAAAAAATCAGAAATCTGGAGAATTAAAGACCGCACGGCCGTGCGGATTTTAGTTCAAAATCTCACACGGCCGTCCGGGTGGACGTGATGGCGCAGTGAAGGGAACTCAATTATACAAGGAAACCCGCCCTATTAGACTTTTGCACCCTATTTAAAGGCCACAAGCACACAATTAGACCTATCTTGGATCTTTTTACCTTTCATCTTTATTTTAGTTTTTAGTTTTTATCTTTCGACACGCAATCAAGGAGCAAGAACGAAGACGAAGACTTGACGACTCTTCATCATAGTTCTCCTCTTTTATTGTTTTTATGATTTTTCGTATTTTTATTATGTTTTCCGTAACGAACATGAGTAGCTAAGTTTTTATTCTAGGATTTTATTGGAACCCTATGTGGTAATTCGAACCTATTTTTCTACTTTTATGCAAGTTTAATTCTTCGATTATTTCTTCTATCTTGATTTTATTTAGTGCATGAGCGTAGCTAACTTATGTTGCTATTTGTTATTGTTAGAATTGATTGACAGATCGTTTTAATAATTAGAACAGGGATAGGAGAGCCTTCGAGTAGTTTTTCACCGAATGCGTGTGTTGATTGCATGTATTATCGTAGACATACAGATAATACCTTAGGTAGCCGTTTGCGAGACTTGATATTTAATGCTTTATTTATACTAGGTTTGCATAGACATATAGTGAATCTTTTATGAATAATAGGTTTATAGCGCAGCGACAGCTGGTTATGAATAATTTCGTGTCTTGGGTTAATAATCGGGAATCGTAACTTGCATGATAGGAGATTAATCGGGTGAAGAATTATCGCATAGGGGGAAGATAAAATCCTAGATCCGTTTTATATTGATATTTTCTCGTGATTACTTGCTTTCTTAATTAGTTTAATTTATTTAGTTAATTAATTTGACAACCCTGCGTAGGCTGGATAAAAATCACAATTGTTAGGATTTGGTACTTAGGATTAAATAATTTACGTATTCCCTGTGGGATCGACATCCGACTCTCACGAGTCTACTTTACTACTTGTTTGCGATACGTACACTTGCGTGTTGGTATTTAGCACCCAACAAGTTTTTGGCGCCGTTGCCGGGGAATACGGCTAAATTATTTATTTATCCTAATATTAAATTTGAGCAATTTTTCTTACTTCAGCCAAATTTTTTATTTTATTTATTTAATTATTTTTTATTTTATTTTGTTTTAGGTACTTTTTATGCGAAGAGGACACGACACGAGCCTGCTACCTCTTGATCCCGAAATTGAGCGAACGTTTAGGCAAGCCAGGAGAAATCAACGGTTAGCCCAAAACAATCCGGCAACGATGGAGG
Source organism: Erythranthe guttata (assembly GCF_056151865.1). NCBI lineage: Eukaryota > Viridiplantae > Streptophyta > Magnoliopsida > Lamiales > Phrymaceae > Erythranthe > Erythranthe guttata. The sequence goes on along the minus strand of NC_142545.1, from coordinate 2,338,291 downwards.
ACGAGAATAATCGTGGAGAAGGTGACCAAAGGCAACCACCGAATGTGGCGAGAGAAATCGTCAACGAGCAAGAGCAACGCCAGCTAATCAATCCACCACCTCGTCAACGAGCATTGCATGAGTACACCGTTCCGACACTCAATGGGTTTGAATCAAGCATCCAGCAGCCCCCCATTGAAGCCAACAATTTCGAAATTCGAGCGGGACTCCTCACGATGCTTCAAAACAATGGTTTATTCAGCGGATTGGCTCATGAAGACCCACATCTCCACTTGGTCAATTTTCTCGAGACGTGTGACTCGCACAAGATGAACGGAGTAGCACCCGAAGCACTGCAACTCCGCCTGTTCAAGCATTCTTTACAAGGAGCAGCCCGAGAATGGTTGCAAACTCGTGCACCGCACTCCATCTCGTCTTGGGCCCAGCTAGCACAACTCTTCATGAACACATACAACTCCCCAACAAAAACTGAGAGAATCCGGCGAGAAATTCAAAACTTCATACAAGAAGCCGGTGAAGCATTGTTCGAGACATGGGAGCGGTTCAAACAGTTAGTAAGGAGGTGCCCGAATCATGGACTTCAAGAGTGGCGCCAATTGCAAATATTTTACGATGGACTGCAAGACAACTCGAGGACGGTGCTCGACTCTGCAGCTGGAGGCATGTTCATGATTCTGACTTACGACGAAGCATACGAACTCTTGGAGCGGATCGCTAGAAACAAATACATGCGGGCATCGGACCGGTCGAATAGCGGAACAGTCAAGACGGGAGGAATTTTGGAGTTAGACGGAGTCACTGCAATCACAGCCCAATTGGAGAAGCTATCGAAGCAAGTAGCGGCTTTGCAGACTCAGCAAGTCCATGCAGTCCAAGTTCCTAACCAGCACGTAGAAGAAACGGAGTCTCTGAATTATGTGCATGACACCAACCGACAACAGAGGAACCCGTACTCCAACACGTACAACCCCGGATGGAAAGATCACCCTAACTTTGGGTGGGGAGGAAATCAGCAAGGACCAAGGCAAGCACCACCTCAAGGTCAACCGTCTAATTATTCACGACCAGCGCCCGGATTCCAAAATCCGCCTCAAGCCCAACCTCAAGGAGGAGATCTCGCAAACATCTTGGCGCAATTTATGACAACCACCCAAGCCTCCATCCGCAATTTAGAAACACAGATGGGTCAACTTGCAACCCAACTAACAGCGAGGCCATCGGGAGCACTGCCATCAAACACGGAAGATCCTCGGAAGAACAACGTCGAGCAGTGCAACGCCGTGAGTTTAAGGAACGGGAGACAATTAGAGGAGGCCCCACGAAAGGAGAAGCAAAACACGGTAATCGAGGAGCCGAATGAGATTGAGGAAAAAGAAGCAACTCGCAAGGAACCGCCATCTCCCACAGTGATCTCACGAGTCCCTCAAGTCCCATATCCTCAAAAGCTTCAAAAGAAGAAGCTCGATGCCGAGCACCAAGGATTCTTGAACAAGCTGAAGGAAATCCACATCAATATTCCTTTTATCGAAGCCATTCAAAAGATGCCAAAGTGGGTGAAATTCCTCAAGGAGCTCGTAACAAAGAGGAATAAATTGCAAGGGAATGAGATCATCCAACTCACGGAGAAGTGAAATTCTTGTACGACCCCTTCCACAAAAACTCGGCGATCCAGGTAAGTTCACTATCCCTTGCACTATCGGAGGTAGAAATTTTAGGTCGCTCATTGATTTAGGTGCCAGCATTAATCTCATGCCTTATTCCATTTACAAAAATCTTGGGTTAGGTGAGATTGAACCAACGGCTATAACCCTTCAATTAGCCGATAGGTCTTTAGTTTACCCAAAAGGTATTCTAGAGAACGTGCTAGTAAAAGTGAATAAATTTATTTTCCCTGTGGATTTCGTTATACTTGATATAGATGAAGATAGGGAGATACCTCTTATTCTAGGAAGGCCGTTTTTAGCCACGTCGAAAACTCTAATTGACTGTGCTAGTGGTGATCTTTCAATGACAGTGCACGATCAAACGATCAAATTTAACGTTTTTAGCACTAATAAAAATCCATGTGATGATAATGATTGTTATGCTATTGATCTTGTGGATTTTACAAATCATGACGATTTTGACGTTTTGATCTTAGACCATGGGAAAGGATCTTTGAGTGCAGGAGATGGTGGCGGAAAAGATAGTCGGACGGAGCAAGTTTATTGTGCTAGTTCAATTTTAACTCCGCCGAGGGACAGTCAAAAGAGTTGGGATGATAACAATGATGAACGTGCAAGGTGGATGTGGCCACCTAACGAACCAAACGAGCATTATTGGGGAGAGGGATGCAATCGCCAAGTGACTTCGGTCACGTTAGCTTGAACAAAGAAGCAGACAAAGTCTGGCTGAAGACTGTAAACTTAGCGCTTCTCGGGAGGCAACCCGAGCTTTCGTTTTTCTTTTTTTTTATTTTTTTTTATTTTATGTCACTTTAAATTTTTAGTTTTGCTTTTATTTTATTTTATAAAAAAAAAAAAAAAAAAAAAAAAAAAAAAAAAAAAAAAAAGTTTCAGGGGCACTAATAAGAAGTTTTTATTTTTGAGGGCCTTAAATGGAATGTTCGAAACTTGTCACACGGCCGTGCAGAAAAAGACCTGGAGTCTCACACGGCCGTCCGAGAAACGGACCCAGCTACTGCCCAAATCCGGAGTTTGGCACGGCCGTGCGGATTGCTGCACAAAATCCCGCACGGCCGTCCGAGTTGAGGAGCCGCTACTGCCCGATTTCACCAAACGGTGCGGCCGTGCGGATTTCTTCACAAAATCCCGCACGGCCGTGCGAATAAGAAAAAAACGGGCAGTTTAAAGAGGGGTTTTCACACCCAAATTTTCACAATTTGAAATCCTCCTCTCTCACCATTCGAACCCTAACACCCTATTTTCAAAAAAAAAAATCGATTTTCTTGAACAATTTCACCGAAAATTCACCAAATACACACACATACTCCTTAATCTTGGTTATTTGTTGTTGATTTATGCAGGGAGGCTTAAAGAAAAGTAAAAATTTCCCCAAAAACCCATTCCACCAAGAACGCCCACAAGGTGTTCGACAAATTGCCCAAGTCAAGTTTGGGGGGAATTTTGCACACCAACCACTTCCACATCCCTTCTACACACATTCTCAAGTCATGGGGAAACGAGGACGTGACGGAGAGGGCACTTCCAAAGGCGAAAGCACTTCAAAGGGAAAGGGGAAGGGCAAGAAAACCGACCAAATTCCGACCCCCGACGACGACGCTTTTTGTGTCGAAGGCGCTAGTGCTCGTTTCGAGAAGCAAAAGGGGAAGAAACTAGTGACGGAGCGCGCCTACGAGATCACTCTTCCACAATTTGCCCCGTTACATCAAGAATTCCTACGACGCGGGTGGCAAGCACTATTGGACCTCCATGGTCAACAACTCCAAGGGGTTTTATTTCCCTTGCCTCATTACCGGCTTATGCAAGAAGGCGAAGGTCCCAACCAAACCGACGGACATTTTCACATCAATTCGGAATCCGATGAATGACCTTGCGGCCCGGCAATACAAGGCACCCATCCAAGATGGCGAGCAACCCGTCGAGAACCAACCAATTGCTCCGCCCGAGGGTCCAAGCACAAGTTCGGACCGGCGATTTCAAAGACGAATGGAGCGTGAGTTGCTGATCACAAGAAATCGGCTTGCCACGGTGGAACACAAGGTGAGCACGATCGAATCCCTCCAACGATGGTCGGGGAAGATGCTCCAAGCCATTGTGCGACATTTGGCGTGCGGCAATCCCGAGTGCGCCGAGCCGGCTCCGTTGCCCGCACCGATTCTTGAGCCGGTACCCGAGCTTTCGGATGATGAAGGAGATGGTGATGCTCATGCGCAAGGTGGAGTTGGCGAGCAACCAAGCGATGGTCCCGACGCTTAAAAACAGGTGTTTTCTATCCTTAAACTCCGGGCGAATCACATTGAGGGCAATGTGAATTTTAAGTTTGGGGGTGGTTGATTACTTGTTTTCATTTGTGTGCGCTTTATTTGTGTTTTATTGTTTTTATTTTGCATGCGTTAGTTGTTTTAGTTGCCGTTTTATTATTTTCGTTTTTTATTAAAAAAAAAAAAAAAAAAAAAATTGTTCGATGCATCGCTGAATTACGATGATGGGAGATGGTCAATGTTTGATGATGAAATTGCTTGTTTTATGTTGATAAGGAGTAGATATTTGTTTAGCTTTCGATTCAACGGAACGTAGAAGTAAATTATTGCTAGGAATCACACCTTGTGCATTGCTTTGGTTGAATGTTTTGCATTTTAAATTTGGAATTTATTTGTGCTCAATCATGCTTTGTTAGGTTTTAAATCTCACCTTAGGACATTTATGATACGAAGTGTTGATAATAAGTGATTTGGGATATGATTTGGGCCTTCTTTGAACCGTTTGAGCCTTTCAAGCCTACCCTTTTTGTCAAATTAGCCTTAGAACCTTGATTTGAGCCTCGGAGAAAAGGTGTTCTTTCTTTTAGCCAATATGTAGAAGGTAGAAAAGTGGAGATTTTTGAATAATTATCCCTTGGTGGTCGGTCGAAAAATTCTTATAAGATCTTTCTTCTTCTTCGAAATAAAAAAATTAAAAAAAAAAAAAAAAAAAAAAAAGAAAAGAGAAAAAGAAAAAGGATAGATATATATGTGCATCTTCATATATATATATATATATCTAAATCCTTCGATATGCAAAAAAAAAAAAAAAAAAAAAAAGAAAAAAAAAAAAAAAAAAAGAAGAAGAATAGATTAGAAGGGAGAAATAAGGACTAGTTGTTGAGTTGTGTTGAAAACTCGATCCATTGTCTCAAGGCAAAAGTGTTGACGTGTGAATTTTGGAGAATCGAGTTTATTTAAGTCCCTAGAGGTGAATTCATTGTTTCAAACGCCTATCTTTCAAATTTTGGCGTAATCACCTCAATTCAAGAAAATTAGCCACACATTCCCATATTACCTACCTCGGACCAAAGAGCCTAACAATTGAAAGCCACAAAGCCCCAATGATCCCAATAGCTTATTGTTCAATATTAGTTGAGCAAAATAATTTGGTGAGTATTTGGAGTCAAATATATGCATGTAAGTATAAATTCTTTCTATCTTTAACTTGCAAATATTGGATACTTGAAGCAATTGTATGACTTGTGGTTTTTGGTAATAGTGAGTGACTAAGTGCCGTTGAATGTTAAGCTTGCGAATACCTATGAATTGTCATGATAATTGCAAGTTCTGAAAACGCGAAGTTGACCAATCGATCTATGTAATGAGATGTATGGTTTTGTTGTGTGTTATTAATTTAATTTTACTTGAGGACAAGCAAAAGTTCAAGTTTGGGGGTGTGTTAAGTGTATATTTATACACTTAATTGTACCTTTTAATTGGAGCTTTTGATGTGTTTTTACGATAATTGGTGCTTAATATGGCTATTATTTGTATTTTAGGTGCAAATTGAAGAATTGGCAACTTTTGGGGTGAAAACTGCAAATTCAGAGAAAAAGTGGGCCAAAAGTGAAAAAATCAGAAATCTGGAGAATTAAAGACCGCACGGCCGTGCGGATTTTAGTTCAAAATCTCACACGGCCGTCCGGGTGGACGTGATGGCGCAGTGAAGGGAACTCAATTATACAAGGAAACCCGCCCTATTAGACTTTTGCACCCTATTTAAAGGCCACAAGCACACAATTAGACCTATCTTGGATCTTTTTACCTTTCATCTTTATTTTAGTTTTTAGTTTTTATCTTTCGACACGCAATCAAGGAGCAAGAACGAAGACGAAGACTTGACGACTCTTCATCATAGTTCTCCTCTTTTATTGTTTTTATGATTTTTCGTATTTTTATTATGTTTTCCGTAACGAACATGAGTAGCTAAGTTTTTATTCTAGGATTTTATTGGAACCCTATGTGGTAATTCGAACCTATTTTTCTACTTTTATGCAAGTTTAATTCTTCGATTATTTCTTCTATCTTGATTTTATTTAGTGCATGAGCGTAGCTAACTTATGTTGCTATTTGTTATTGTTAGAATTGATTGACAGATCGTTTTAATAATTAGAACAGGGATAGGAGAGCCTTCGAGTAGTTTTTCACCGAATGCGTGTGTTGATTGCATGTATTATCGTAGACATACAGATAATACCTTAGGTAGCCGTTTGCGAGACTTGATATTTAATGCTTTATTTATACTAGGTTTGCATAGACATATAGTGAATCTTTTATGAATAATAGGTTTATAGCGCAGCGACAGCTGGTTATGAATAATTTCGTGTCTTGGGTTAATAATCGGGAATCGTAACTTGCATGATAGGAGATTAATCGGGTGAAGAATTATCGCATAGGGGGAAGATAAAATCCTAGATCCGTTTTATATTGATATTTTCTCGTGATTACTTGCTTTCTTAATTAGTTTAATTTATTTAGTTAATTAATTTGACAACCCTGCGTAGGCTGGATAAAAATCACAATTGTTAGGATTTGGTACTTAGGATTAAATAATTTACGTATTCCCTGTGGGATCGACATCCGACTCTCACGAGTCTACTTTACTACTTGTTTGCGATACGTACACTTGCGTGTTGGTATTTAGCACCCAACAGTGATCCTTGATCTACACATAATAACACACAAATCTATGTGTATGTACTAAGTGGGTAGTTATTTGTATAGATCTATAGTGCAAAACCAGCTGGTGTTTTTCATCAGGTGTATCATCTCATAGACCATCTAGGGTTCTTTCAATTCAGTTACAACAATGAATTTGGACTTCTTTGCTTCGGTTTCTTTGCTAAACAAAAAATCGAGATTTTAACGAGTTCGGTCCTAAATTCCAACAAATTATCGAATTTGTGGAATACCAAATTTTGATAATATAAATGGGAATCAAGAATTAACATTATTTCAATCTCGAATTCCAAACTCACCTCTATATTTATTTCCCATACCACTAGCAAAAAACGAGTATGTATATAGCATTTAACCACCTAAACTTTATCTGCTTTTGCTGATTACCATCTCAACCAAAAAAAAAAAAGTTCTGATTCCACCTGAATTTAATAAGTTGTACCACGTTGCCCTTTTTCCCATTTTCAGGCCAAAATGGAAGGAATTAGACGCATGTGTGTCGCACATGCGATTTGGAAGGACTTTTTTGTCTTTTCAAAATCACAATTCTTAATTCCTCCATTTTCTGTCAATACCATCATTTTTGTTCTTCTTCTTCGCTATTAATCTTCTTCTTCCTCTTCTTCATCTTCTTCTTTTTCTTGCTCTTCTTCATCTTCTTCTTTTTTTTTGCTCTTCTTTCCACAACCCTTTTCCACAATCTTGTAAATAGAAAAATGAAATCGTAAAAAGGCAAGAATCCAATATTAGGTTCTCTGCTCGTTGTTTCATTTTCTCTACTTCTCCTACCCACCCCCACCCCCACCCACCACCACCACCTGCCGCCACTGTCATTCCCGGAAGACAATCTATATTCTCAGGGGCGGACCCAGGAGGTATTGGGTGGGGGGCTAGAATATTTTTTTGGACTAAAATGGTACAAAATTTTAACTTTAGGGGGCTAAAGTGTATAAATTAATAGATAAATAACACAAAATATTAGGAAAAAAAAAAGGTAAAAAAAGAAAATTTATGCAGGGGCGGTGGCCCCCCCAAGGCATACCTTGAGTCCGCCTCTGTATATTCTCTCTCGGAAACAATAAGGTGTGAACATGGTTCGCCGGAACGGAACAGTGTATTATTGCGGGCACTATCTACAAAGATAAAACTATAGGCTATTTCTACAAGTATAGCTTCTTCTCCACGGATTATATTTCTCTTTTAAAGCTCAAACAATGAATGGATCCCCATGCGAATTGTAGCTTTCTGCCTATGCACCCTTATCATCTTTTCGGTTGTATTTTCCATTTCCATAACCCTAACCGTCCAGACCACACTTTGCCAAGGAGAACCAAGAGAAGAAGAAAGGGACAGAGAAAAAGCTGAAAGAAAATGATGATAAGAGCCTTTAAGTTGATGATGTTTTTTCAATTCCGGTGAAAAATTCGCCAAAAAATTGACTTTGGGGCAAAGTGCAACAAAAACAAAATTTACAAGAGGGGGGCGTCTCTTTTTCGAATTGCTAGGCGGAAAGTGCGATTTTTTGAAATTTCTATGGGCCGAAGTGCATTTTGTCCAAAAAAATATAATGATCATTCTAATAAAGGGCAAATTGCACGTCACCGCCTATAAAATTCTAATTTTTACACTTTACCCCCTTTAAATTTAAAAAGAGTGAATGTCCCCTTCAAAATGTTATTTTTGTTGCATATTGCCCCGATAGCAAAATCCCGATGGATTATTCACCGGAATTGAGTATTTTTGTTGCACGTTGTCCCTTTAAATATTATTTTTGTTGCACATGGCCCCTTTAAAATGTTATGTTTTGTGCACTATACCCATCAACATTGGTTTTTAGGGCAAAGTGCAACCAAAACAATATTTCTAAGGGAGATTATCTATTTGTTTTAATTTTTAGGGGGAAAAGTGTGAAAATAGAAAATTTATAGGGGTGTGAAGCCCAATTTTTCCGTTCTAATATATTATGCGTACAGTACAAGATTCAAATAATAATTACTAAACTCCAACAAATATATACTATCAAAACGTCAACCCTCATTTTGTCATATACAAATCTGAAACTCAGTCTTAAATATTGACTTTGAGAGTCTTTCTTTATCTATCTACCTCGTAAAGACATAACATATATATATATATATATATATATATATATATATATATATATATATATATATATATATATATATATATATATATATATATATATATATATATATATATATATATTTCTTCATCTCCAAGCCAAGCTGACTGCTTATGCTATCTTTCTACCTTAGCAATATCCCTAAATTGCACTTCCTTATGCTGAGTGGATTTGAATCGTAGACTACGAACAATTACACACAACTCCTGTGTATGTCTGTTTAATTGATAGCTAATTTAATCAAATCTACAGTTAAAATTCACCAGATGTAAATAATCAGGTGTACCATTTAATTTGCCTTTTTATCTTCACAATCAACCTCAAAGGCCTACGCGGCTACATCCAAGAATTATTCTTTATTTAATACTCTATATTTCAACTCATTTCCCGGCTTGTTCTATAAAATAAGACAAGGTCTATATATATATATATATATATATATATATATATATATATATATATATATATATATATATATAGTCTTCTTCTCCACGGATTCTTCCTTACAGCACAACAATAACAATGAATACATTTGCAGGTTTCTGCTTATGCACCCTTATTATCCTTGCAGTTACACTTTCCATTTCCGTAACCCTATACCTAATGGCCAACATCCACCGAGGCCCACGCTTTTACGTAAAAGAATTCTATGTTCCCGCCCTCGATCTCTCCCAATTACCCACAACTTCAAATAATAATAATAAAAGCAATTTTATTAATAATACCATAATTACTAACCCTTGTCTCTTCTTCGATCTCGCTTTCCTAAACATCGAATACGAGCGCATTGTGCGCTACGGAGATGTTAACCTCACCTTCTCCTACGGCAGAAATAACAACGCCGTTGCGAATTACGTAGTCCGGAGCTTTGACCAATGGTGGTGGGAGGTGGACTACCGGCGGGAAGTTGTGGAGAGCCAAGGAGTGCCGTGGGAGGATGCTGTGAAGGCGGTTTTGAATGGGTCAAAGGTGGTTTTTAGGGTTGACCTGGCGGCGCGGCCCAAGTTTAAGAGACAGTTTGGGACGTATTCCAAGAAAAAGGATGTTAGGATTGGTGCTGACGTGGAGGTTGATGGAACGGGTCTCAAGGTGAAGAGAAAGGATATTAGGCTCAACTCGGCTGCTTCTCATCGTGGTGTAGGAATTTATGTACTGTTTCTGAGCCTTTTAGTTGTGTGGGAATGTTTCTGCTTTTGAATTTTTGTTATTATTTCTTTGTTTTCTATATATGATCATATGCGTGTGACAACAAAATATTGTAATTATTTGCTCTCTTTAATGACTGGTACACTCTCGTGTAATATTTTGCAAGCTTGTAAACCATTTTAGAGAGGTAAATCACACTAGGCTAACCATTTGTCAAAGTTCCACCTAGCGACCATTAATAAAGGAATTCAAATTTGAGTCAATTAACACAGGTTCCCTTACTTCAACCAGTTAGGCTTTCGTTTAGGGCACTAGAATTATATATATTTGTAATATGTTTATGTTCAGAGACGTGTAAACATGAATTGTCGTAGACAATTGACTAATTAATGTCAATGTAACTTTTTGTAATTAAAATATATTGTTGATATAGTTAGTGTAGGATATAAAACTCATATAACAATTAATTAATTAATTCTTAACGAATATTGCAATAATGTCAACACTCGCTCTAGTTGTTTGTATATATAAAATATGAGTAAATTGCAAACACTACTCCTGTATAATTAATCCTCAATTGTTGAAAAGTTCATGTGTTATAAAATAAATACCATTAACCCCTGTGATTATAAGCTTTTACAGATAATTCACTTATGCTTTTAATATAAGTACATAACCTCCTCGTGGTTGATATGAGTAGTGTTCAGTAGTTTTTTCGTTAGACTTAATCGCTAGTGTCAAATGTCAATGCAATTATTTTACAGATAACCAACCCTATTGTGCTTTCATTTTTTCTTTCTTTTTTGCAGATGACCCTCTTGAAGGTTGACACATACTGTTAAATTTGATGAGAAATTTAACGGGACCTACCCCATAAACCCTAAGGGGATTATCTGCTAATATTACGATCACAGAGTCATCTGCAAGAACTTGTAACCACAGGGGGTTAAGTGTTATTTACCATTATAAAAAGGGTAAATAGCATTAAACCACCTGAACTTTTTAAGTTTTTGCACAACACCACCTGAACAAATTTTTTTTGCAGGAGTTCATCTGTACTCAATTAATTGTGCCACATTGCCCTTTTTTACCTGTTTGCAGGTCAAAATGACCGGTTCTCACCGCACGTGCGTTTCACATGACAAATACAAGGCTATTGATGTCTTTTCTCTTCCTAAAATACTCAGCTCTAATTCCTGTTGAAATTCACACATTCTCACACATTTCATTCCATCAACTCTTTATCGTTTTCTAGGGAAAATGAAATCAAAGTAATTCCAAATTACAAAAATCACAAGTGTGTTTGGTTCAGAAGAAAATGAATCAAAGTAATTCAAATTTCTTTAGTTCGATTTGGTAATCAGACGAAAATGAGAAGATAAATTATTGTTGGATAAGTTTTCATAAAATAATAAAACCCAAAAAAAAGCACTTTCAGACCCAACCCCTACCAATACCCACCCATACACCTACCCACCCAAAACAGAAATTGAAACGGCGTCGTATCCAGGGGATGGACTTGCCGTTAAATTCAAGTCGTGAAGGGGCGGAATTGGGTGAAGCAGTGTGGGGATGGTGATTAGAGAAACGTGGGGATGGTGATTAGAGAAACTATAGGCTTATTACCTTCGTGTTTGCTTTCTCCGGTGCGACGGTGGTTGGGTTGGTGGTTGTTGTTGTAGCAGCCACAAGCTAATTCTTTTTCGGTTCTTCCTTTGGAGTGAGGCAGCGCCAGCTGGGGGCGGCGATTGGGAACTACCACCGGCGGTGGTTGGGACGGTTTTTGCAGCAGCCGCCGCCCCATGCTAATCTCTTTTGTTGGTTCCTCATGTGGAGTGAGGCGGCATCGGCAGAGGTGGCGATGGGTAACTAGCACGACCAAAAAAAAAATAAGAAGAGAGGAAGTACAGGGGAATAGAATAATGGAGGGAAGGGTAGAATGATAGACAAATTAGAGAAAGGAGAAAAATGAATGATAAATAATGGGGATAACGGGGAAATTGAGGGAAAATTGAAGCAACTGAGGTTTTTTTAATGGAAAAGCCAACAATACCCTTGGATGTCGCATGTGCAAAGCACGTGTGTCCAGAACCGGTCATTATGACCTGAAAACGGGCAAAAAATGGCAAAGTGGCACAATTAATTGAGTACAGGTGAACTTGTGCAAAAAAATATTGTTCAAGTGGTGATCCGCAAAAACTTAAAAAGTTTAGGTGGTTTAATGCTATTTACCCTTATAAAAATTAGAAAAACCCCATGTGATTAAGATGGTGTTCGGCTAAGCTTATAAGATGTTAAAATGAGCTTATAAGACGCTTTAGAGCTTATAAGCTCTTTCAAAGTGTTTGGTAAATTTAAAAAAAAAAAATCTTAATTTTTCTAAAAATAAGCTGTTGGAGAGCAAATAAGGTGATGGCAACAGCACTCCAGTGCAGGACGGACGACGTCGTCGAGCCACGACCATTCCCACCACGGCCTTGTTTTGACGGAGCATCTTCCTCGAGCGCGGCCGCAGCAGAAGCTGCCCGAGCGGCAGCCACCACACTGGTGAGGCCCGTCTGGGAGGAGCACGAGCGTGGACTTCGAGAGGACGAGGAGCGAGCTATCGAGGAAGACCATGACATCTAGGGACGTTGTGTTTTCTATCCCTTTTTTTTTTTATTCTGCTTTTGAGCATAGGGACTATGCTAGAGTTTGAGTTTCATGGTGGTATTTGTTGAACCTCTTTGTTTTTGTTTTTGTTATTATTTCGTTTGTTTTGGGATACGTCATTGGATTGATATTTCGTTTACAATGTATCTTTGCTAAACTTTGTTTTTTTTTTTTTTATTTATCTTATTTTGATTTGGTCTTTTGCATGCATATCATATAATTTAGTTTCGTTTATGTATTTCGATTTCCGTAATTGTGTTATGTTTATCACATGCATTTCATTTAGGATCGAGTGTAATTTGCTTTTCCGGGTTCTATTGAAGCAAAGCAATTAATGAATTAGTAGATGGGCTAGTTGATTTCAAAATTGAAATTATGGATAACCGGCTAATTATAGATGAATCTTCGGACTGTGTTTTTGCAACTTGTGTGGATAGCCTTTCGAATCCTTTTCGATTAAGCTTGAGCGCACTTTTCTGAGGGGTATAATAGTCTGAGGTTTGGGGGGCGAGTTAGAATTGAATTATGTGTTCACGATTTCCAGTTGTTGGCTAAAAGTTCTATCAATGGTCTTTACGTTTTTATTTTATGTTTTTTGTTAAAAAAAAAATAAATAAATAAAAAAATAAGAGAAAAATAATAATTTGTGGTATTGTTGTGATTCACGCTCTGATTTCCCCGCCTTTCTGACTCGAGCTTAACCCGTTGGGTGCACCTCGTCGCCTAAGTCTCTCGAGCTGTCGAGCTAGGGGGTTTCTTGGACTAAAGTTCGATACATGGGTCAGGGAGATAACACAGTGGTGTGGAGCCTTGCACGAGTCACGATTATGCCCGTTTCAAAAAAAATGAAAAAAGAAAAAATTGTGATGAAAATCACCAAAAATATTGTTGTTTTCATTTCTAATATTGAATAAATAGACATACTTATGCCCAACTCGAGTTTTTGAATTTCAGAATCAAAATTTGCTTTTCACCCACATTTCTACTCAAGACCCTCGATAACTGTGTATATTGTTTAATCAAGGATTCTTGAGTCTATCTTTCATTTTGGTGTAGAAACAACTAATTGCGTCGGTAAGAAAGTCGAATACCTTAAGCCGTATGCCATTCTAAGATTTTAAGTTATCTAGCTCATTTTATCTTTGAAATTAATTGCAATGCTTTGACCAATCCGGCAACTTTGTGGGTGTGTTGTCTGAAAACCCTCACGAGACACAACTCGTCCTTTGGGGGTACCCAGGGGTTCAACGGCTTGTTGCATAGGCTAAATACAATCGTGTTTTCCGACGTTAGTGGCCTAGTTTAGTTTGTTGTTTTTATTTCATTTTTGTTGTAGTTTCATTTTGATTTACTCGGGACGAGTAAAGATCTAAGTTTGAGGGTGTGATAAGTGTTCGTTTTGCACGATTTTTGCTTATCAAATCTTCGAGTTTTGGTCTTCGTTCGTCCGAGTTTCGACTTTATTTGTTTATATTATTGCGTTTCTTGTTTTGTTTCTATTTCAGGGTTTTATTAGGTATTTTTGCCGAGTCGAAGCCATTTGAAAGCGAAACCGAATTTTCAAGCCAATTTTGGGGCCAAGAAGACCCAGATCGCGATCTGACATCTCTGGATCGCGAATCTGGGGGTTGTCACAGAACGAAAATGGATCAAGACCCAGATCGCGATCCAACAATCCGTATCGCGATCTGGGGTGTCTTACAGTGCTGAAATGTTGAAGACCCAGATCGCGATCCAGCAATCCGTATCGCGATCTGGGGGGTCTTACAGTGCTGAAATGTTGAAGACCCAGATCGCGATACACATTCCTGGATCGCGATCTGGCATGGTGGTGGGCAGTTCCCCGAGGAGATCGCAATCTGGGCACGCCTTTTTAGAACGATATTTTGTTTGCAAAGCTTCTTGAGGAAGCTTTGCATTTCACTATCAATAGAAAGGCCCTTTCATTCTTCTTTTCTTCTTCGAATTTTTACGGTTTTCGACAGTTCTTCGCGGGAATCATCAACGGGGGTTTCGACTTGTGTTTTTATTACGCAATTTCTTTACGTTTTGTTTTTCATTTCCTTTGTACATTCTTTTGACATTATGTTTGTTATGAACTATGAACATTTTCTTCTAGGGCAATGAAGCCTTGTATATATTGATTTCGATAGTCATTTCTGTTATCTATTTGTCGTGTTTTGATTTCGTTTATCTTTTCATGTATTAAATGCTCTCATTGTTTGATCAGCTCTCGGATTGATATTAAATAGGAATGAACTTGAGAGAGGATTTCTTGTTTGAAGTTAGTAAAACATAGCTTGGGGTGTGGAAATGGAGACATGATGCACCTCGGGTAGCCCTTAAGGACTTGACCTAAATGCTCTCTTAATAGCAGGTTCTGAACGGAGACGTCGGACCTGTGGGTAGACTCTAACTACATTGGAGACGGGGGTTAGAGTACATTAGCGTCTGGGTTAACGAATAGGAATGTGATTTTAGATAACGGATTTGTAGATCGTTGTTGATTATACATAGGTGGATTTGGTCCTAGAAGTCCCTTTTAAATCGAAGTCCCCCCGCGTTGAGTTATCGTTACTTTATTTACGTACATTCTATATTTGCATGTTTACGATCTTGCATGCTTATAAATTAGGGTTTCTCACCATTTCAAATATTTACGATCGGCTAGATAAAATAACGATAATATAATTACACTACTCAGCATTTGAATCTACAAGGTCCCTGTGGATCGATATCCGGAACCACTGTTCTGCAAAATGCGATACTGTATACTTGCGGTAACTTATACGTGAGGAAAACGCGTATCAATAACCTGAGGTAGTATAGAAAACGAGTTAGGAGAGCAAAGCAGATCAGTAGCTTAGCAATTTGATTATCCTGAGGTCCTTGCGAAATGATCACACGTGAACTAAGCCGGGGGTTTGATCCGGCGGAAACCCCTCCGACGTTCAAGTCAGATGTACAGATCGTGGAGATGGTAGAGAGAATAAGCACTCTAGATTACTTGTAAATAAGAAAACGTAACTTAACAAATGAGTAAAAACCTCTATTTATATGTTGTTGACTGGGTTGGGTTTACTTTGTTGTGCCCAAGCCTTGTTTTGAAGGTGCTTGGGCTTTCGTGTAATGGGCCCAATTATTAGACAAACTGGGGGCCCATTGGGTCGGCCCAATTAGGTATATCATTAAACCCCCCAACTCTCGAGTCGAGATGGGAGACTTGTCGAGGGGATTCCGGCTCGTGTCGAGAGTTAAATTTGATGTGGTTCACCGGATCGTAATTTGTAATTTCGGGTCGTAATTTGTAATTAATCGGCTTCAGAGTCTTTTCCCGCTCTTTTTTTTTAATTTATTTATTTGGCCACAAGATATATATTTAAGGGTTTTGAATAATATAACAGGGCCAAATAAACAGAATCGTGTTACGGTGGAGAGAATTAATTTCCATTCCTTGTGAAGAATAAATATGGGTGAGTATTTTTAATTTTTGGGTCTTCTTCTGTGCTATTGCTCCTTTATTATTAATTTTTTTTTTGTTGCGGTAGGATAGAAATCTTTATTTCTTGACTATTTCTTCGGAGAAAAATATTTATCATGTAGAACCCAGGTAAGTCGAAATCTTTGCAAATTAAAATTCGAGATCCGGTTGAAGGGGGTGAGAAAACTTTTGGTACAGTGGGTATGGAATACGAGAAGGTAGTAGTATCGGGTGAAAAAATCGGATCTGCGGCAGGCGGTGCATGAATCGAAGAGAGAGAGGTGGAGGTTGGTGGCAGCGATGGCTCGACTAGAGCCGTCGGCTCGGACCGAGCTGCCACCACCTCTTTGTTCTGTGAGGGTGCGCAGCCCGATGCAGGGATTGGCGCGGCTGGGGTAGATGGCGCGCGCGCATCGGGCACAGAGGCCGAAGGACGCCCGCGCGCGTCAGCGAGTCGAAGACGCGCGTCCGTGTGTAGGGGTGGCGGACGCGCGCGCGCGTTTGGGGGGAGACTGGGTTGCACGTGCGCACGGTATTGGGCAGCGGTGATGTGTCCGCGCGTGCGCTCGCGTCTGGAGAGCCGATTTCGGTTTGTGCGCGCGCGTCTGGAGAGGGGGAGTTGACGCGCATGAGGGCGCGTTGGTGAACATTTTGCAGGAGCGTGGCGGCGCATCCGGGGCCCTTTTCGGCGCTCGTCGCGGGATAATGATGTGCGAGCTGATGGGCATTCAGGTGTAGTTGATGCTTTTCATGGGGGGAGTCTTGGATGACGAGAAATTATTGATTCTTGGGGTGATGATGTAGGAACGAGCGTTAACGTTTGTGATGTTATTGATGAGGCTGGTTCTAGTAGACGTCGTTATGGGCGTCAAGTTGTTGATTTTGGGCGCGATAGTGATGAGTGAGATCAATCGCGTTCATCGAGTGAGCCCGCGGGATCGGATGGTGAAGTTGAAGCGATGGTTGAGGAGGAAGAGGAAGATGATATTCCGCTGGGTAATGTTGAGATGGATACGAGGAGGCAAAAGAAGATTAAGCCAATCAATTTTCACTTAGTTGATTTTGACAGTGTATTGACTGAAGAGCATTTGCGGTCTATTCGTCGATTAGTTGGAGGGGCAAGGAATATCGAGTTGTTGTTGCCTCAGAAGGGCGAACGTTTATACTCTCCACCAGCTGGGTTTCATACAGTTTACTTGTCGTATGTGACGTGTACTTCGCAGATCACTCCGCATACAACTTTGTTGAAGATTTGTGATAAATTTAAGATAGGGTATAGTCAGCTATCTCCGACCGTGCTTCTTATGTTCGAGGCTTTTCACCATAGAGCGTCGCAAGTAGGTTTGCCCAGTAGTGTGAGTTTGTTCAAGGCGTTATTTACAATGCATCGGCCGAATAAGCTGCCCTACTTTTGCGTTCATCCGCGGGTTCCCTACAAATTTTTGAAGAGTGTGAAGTTGTCGTTGAGGGATAGGAAGGCCCGTTTCTTTTATGCGAGGGCTCCCTCTTTTGACGTCCCCCTCATCTGGAACCCCACTTGTGAGAGTTTCAAGATTACCAAGAATATGGCGAAGAGGATTGAAGAATCTAGGTTGTGCGAGGTGGAATTTGACCCGAGGTGTTTGATATCGGATGGTCAGCGCCGCATATCCTTTTGTTGTCACCGAATTATTTTGTTTGTTTTGTTTTTTTGTTTTTTTTTTTTTTTTGTGTTGTTCTTCGGTTTTATTTATCTGTTGTCTCTTTTTTGTATAGATTGTATTGATTTTGCGGTGCTTCGAGCTAAGGCGAATGGGACTTCGAAGAAGACCTTGAAAAAGGTTCCCTCGAATTTGGGAGGTTCTTCGGGTAGCCTGCCCCGAGAGACGGTTCGTACAGAGACTCCACGAGTGAGCGAAGACGATCGCAGCTGTGCTGGTGAAGTGGAGGTGCGTCAACCCACTAAAGATCGTGGAAAGGGAAAGAGAGTGGACACCGAGTATGTGGCTATGCCAAAGCGTCCGTGGGTAGACCCAGGGGAGCCTTACGCTTTCCATGGTGGGGCAGGGAAGCAGTTGTTTACCTTTGGGGTGAATCGTGAGGGGAAGGAATCATATTGAGATGTGTCAGACCGTGGTTTGCCGATGATGAGTACCGAGGGCTTCGTTAGGGACTACGACCATGCTCAGATGTCCGGTAAGGGTTATTCACACATGTTGGAGTTGGTTGGTAGGGACATATGCCGGGTGAGTGTTTGATCTGGAAGCCCACTTGTGAGAGTTTCAAGATTACCAAGAATATGACGAAGAGGATTGAAGAATCTAGGTTGTGCGAGGTGGAATTTGACCCGAGGTGTTTGATACCGGATGGTGAGCGCCGCATATCCTTTTGTTGTTACCGATTTTTTTTTTTTTTGTTTTGCTTTTTTTGTTTTTTTGTTTTATTGTTTTTTTTTTTTTTGTGTTGTTCTTCGGTTTTATTTATCTGTTGTCTCTTTTTTGTATAGATTGTATTGATTTTGCAATGCTTCGAGCTAAGGCGAATGGGACTTCGAAGAAGACCTTGAAAAAGGTTCCCTCGAATTTGGGAGGTTCTTCGGGTAGCCTGCCCCGAGAGACGGTTCGTGCAGAGACTCCACGAGTGAGCGAAGACGATCGCAGCTGTGCTGGTGAAGTGGATGTGCGTCAACCCACTAAAGATCGTGGAAAGGGAAAGAGAGTGGACACCGAGTATGTGGCTATGCCAAAGCGTCCGCGGGTAGACCCAGGGGAGCCTTACGCTTTCCATGGTGGGGCAGGGAAGCAGTTATTTACCTTTGGGGTGAATCGTGAGGGGAAGGAATCGTATTGGGATGTGTCGGACCGTGGTTTGCCGATGATGAGTACCGAGGGCTTCGTTAGGGACTACGACCGTGCTCGGATGTCCGATAAGGGTTATTTCACACATGCTGGAGTTGGTTGGTGGGGACATATGCCGGGTGAGTGTTTGATCTGGAACCCCACTTGTGAGAGTTTCAAGATTACCAAGAATATGACGAAGAGGATTGAAGAATCTAGGTTGTGCAAGGTGGAATTTGACCCGAGGTGTTTGATACCGGATGGTTAGCGCCGCATATCCTTTTGTTGTTACCGAATTGTTTTATTTAGTTTTGCTTTTTTTTTTTTGTTTTTTTTTTTGTGTTGTTCTTCGGTTTTATTTATCTGTTGTCTCTTTTTTGTATAGATTGTATTGTTTTTGCGGCGCTTCGAGCTAAGGCGAATGGGACTTCGAAGAAAACCTTGAAAAAGGTTCCCTCGAATTTGAGAGGTTCTTCGGGTAGCCTACCCCGAGAGAGCGTTCGTGCAGAGACTCCACGAGTGCGCGAAGACGATCGCAGTTGTGCTGGTGAAGTGGAGGAGCGTCAACCCGCTAAAGATCGTGGAAAGGGTAAGAGAGTGAACACCGAGTATGTGGCTATGCCAAAGCGTCCGCGGGTAGACCCAGAGGAGCCTTACGATTTCCATGGTGGGGCAGGGAAGCAGTTGTTTACCTTTGGGGTGAATCGTGAGGGGAAAGAATCATATTGGGATGTGTCGGACCGTGGTTTGCCGATGATGAGTACCGAGGGCTTCGTTCGGGACTACGACCGTGCTGGGATGTCCGGTAAGGGTTATTCACACATGCTGGAGTTGGTTGGTGGGGACATATGCCAGGTGAGTGTTTGATCTGGAACACCACTTGTGAGAGTTTCAAGATTACCAAGAATACAAGGAAGAGGATTGAAGAATCTAGGTTGTGCGAGGTGGAATTTGACCCGAGGTGTTTGATACCGGATGGTGAGCGCCGCATATCCTTTTGTTGTCACCGAATTTTTTTGTTTGTTTTGTTTTTTTTTTTTTTTGTGTTGTTCTTTGGTTTTATTTATCTGTTGTCTCTTTTTTGTATAGATTGTATTGATTTTGCGGCGCTTCGAGCTAAGGCGAATGGGACTTCGAAGAAGACCTTGAAAAAGGTTCTCTCGAATTTGGGACGTTCTTCGGGTAGCCTGCCCCGAGAGACGGTTCGTGCAGAGACTCCACGAGTGAGCGAAGACAATCGCAGCAATGCTGGTGAAGTGGAGGTGCGTCAACCCGCCAATGATCGTGGAAAGGGAAAGAGAGTGGACACCGAGTATGTGGCTATGCCAAAGCGTCCGCGGGTAGACCCAGAGGAGCCTTACGCTTTCCATGGTTGGGCAGGGAAGCAGTTGTTTACCTTTGGGGTGAATCGTGAGGGGAAAGAATCGTATTGGGATGTGTCGGACCGTGGTTTGCCGATGATGAGTACCGAGGGCTTCGTTCGGGACTACGACCGTGCTCGGATGTCCGGTTAAGGGTTATTCACACATGCTGGAGTTGGCTGGTGGGGACATATGCCGCGTGAGTATTTGTCTTTTTAGAACACGATTTTATGTTTATTTCCTCTTTTTCTTGAGTAATCAAAAAAAAAATTATAGTTGGTAACGACTTGGAGGTATCTCATGGAGCAAGATGTGAAAGTGGAAGCTAGGAAAGAAGAGGAGCGGGCTCAAAGTCAGGCGCATGAGGACAAACTTCGAATCCAGTTATAGATAGCGCGGTCTGATCTTGCTCAACGGACGGAGGAGCTTGCTCAGAGGACGGAAGAGCATGAGGTTAGCCGAGGTTAGGCGAAGGCCTATAAGGATGATGTTGAGAAATTGAACGAGTGCTATGATCAGCTGAAAGCGAAGTATGAAGTTGAGAAAGCGACGGGAAAGAGGTTTCGTGCTACGTCTGGGGGTGCTGTTTATAAAGAGTCCATCGTGGAGGAAACCAAACTTAGCTTCCAAAGTAGTACTGAGTGTCATGCTATGATTGTGGAACGTGCTTTGGCTGCAGTTTATAAGCCATTAGTTCTTACCTGTCGCAAATACCTTCGCGAGGTGGGTGGCATCAGTGAGAGGGTCATTCGAGGGATGGAGCCTGGTATATCCGATGAAGGGGAGGATGAGGTAGATGTCAATGAGACAGGCACTGAGCTCGTGGATGACATGGTTTCTAATGATCCCACTACCGGGGCGTCTTCCGCTCGTGGTGGGGGAGCTTAGATTTATATGGTAGCTTGCTAGGATAGTTGAACCTCGTTTTTTTTCTTTTTTTCTTTTTTGGAACATTTAGTTTATTTTTATCATTGATGTAGATGGGTATGCTCACTACCATTTCGTTTGAATTTTCTTCCTTATTTAACATTTGAAGTTTGATATCTTGATTTATTTATTTTGGCATTGTCAAGAGTTTTATGCGTTGCTTATATGTATTTACATTTAGCATTGTACGCGATGTACTTGAGGAGGGGATCAGTCTCCCAAGGTTTTTGTTAAGGGTCGTGCCCTTTGTTCGGACCGCGTGGGTCTTAAAGATTTTAGGTATGTGGCCACGTTTGAAAAGTAGGACCCAGTAAAACAAATAAAGAGATTTAGATAATCCAGCTGGCCAGGCTATATAGATTATCTTAATTTCTCCAAGAGTTTGTAGGGTTGTATTGAAATGAGCTCGTCGTAACGGTTAAATAGTATAGAGATAATAACATCGAGAGTAAAGCAAAAACTTGATTTATTCAACGGTAGAAAGTGAGAATTCTTACAAGCCTGCGTGAGGTGAAGAGAAATAATTTGTGAATGTCACAAGCCTACGTGAGGTGAAGGGAAATAAATATTGCAAAAGCAAATGAGTTGAAATAATAAAAACTCTTCTAAGTGATTACACTAATTTGTTTTTCTTCCACGTCTTCCTTGTACTCGTCCGTGTTGTTGTGCTGATGGTAAGTTGATTTCCTTTGGCGTCTCTATGCCTGAAAAATATAGTATAAAATTTTTTAAACACTTGTACTGAAAACTTAGTAATTGTATAAGTTGGGGTGATGTGTACTATAAAGTCACGCGTACCCACTAAGGGGGTTGTTTCTCTTTCTCGCACTCCGAGATATGAGATCAACTCGTGAGTTGCTGCGATTTGCTGCGTAATCATGCATATTAAATGTAATGGCTTTATTATGTTAGTATAAATACACAAGAACATGCGTGTGATATCATTTAATAGAAGTCGTGTTACCCTTGGCGATGTAGTCTGGAGTATCTTCGCTCTTTGGGCCAGTGATGAGTGGTAGGTATCCCCTCGTAATTGATTCTCTATCTGTAGAAGGTGATGAAAAGTGATTATGGAATGCTGATGTAGGTAATATTAAAAGCCCCCTAGTTTAGGTGGGACGTTTACGCACCTCGTTATGGAGTAGAAACTTCCTGAGCGTGTAGAGACAGTTTGTGACGCCCGCCTTCTATGAAGCGTTTGTCAAATTACTCTCATTAATTAATAAACTTCAATAATATACATGTATAAATTATTATTATACCACATAATAAAAATTAAGGGGTGTTACACAGTTTTGCAAGACGAGTGACGTGGGAGGTCGCGAAGCCTCAAGCGTAGAACCTTTTAAGGTTCCCTATATTCCAGATTCTGGGTATAGGGTGTCCGTCAAGGTTCTCAAGACGATATGCTCCAGTGTTGACCTCTTTTGTGATTTTATATGATCCTT
Organism: Erythranthe guttata; assembly: GCF_056151865.1. Taxonomy (NCBI): domain Eukaryota; kingdom Viridiplantae; phylum Streptophyta; class Magnoliopsida; order Lamiales; family Phrymaceae; genus Erythranthe; species Erythranthe guttata. The sequence goes on along the minus strand of NC_142545.1, from coordinate 2,315,653 downwards.
TCCATTTTGGGTCGAGCTTACCAATGGGGCGCGAGGCTTCAACTTTTTGGAGACTAAATCTCCCACTTGGAAGGATCGAGGGCGGGCCTTTGAGTTATAGGCCTTGGCCATTCGTGTTTTGTACATCTGTTGTAGGATGTATGCAATCTATCGTAGCTCATCTACGAGGTCGAGGCTCCCTCGCATAGCTTCTTCGTTAGTTGCGGGATCATAGTTGGTAACTCGCCAAGATGGTTCCCCGATTTCAATAGGTGCGATAGCCTCTGTGCCGAAAGCCAAATTGAAAGGCGATTCTCCAGCTGCAGCTCGTGGGGTTATTCGATAAGCCCATAGGACGCTGGGCAATTCTTCCACCCATTTCCCTTTGGCACTTCCAAGCCTTGTTTTAAGGTGTTAGAGTATGGTGCGATTCGTGACCTCCGTCTGGCCGTTGGCTTGTGGGTTGGCTACGGATGTGAAGAACTGTTTTATGTCTAGGCCGAGGCACCAATTCTTCACTTTGTCACCACAAAATTGGGTTCCATTATCTGAAATAATGGAACGTGGAATCCCAAAGCGACATACGATATTCTTCCATAAGAATTGGATGACTTCTTCTTCTCGGATTCGTGCTAAGGGTCCAGCCTCCACCCACTTGGTGTAGTAATCCACTGCTACAATGAGGAACTTGCGTCCTCCTATGACGGGCGGGAATGGTCCGACTAAGTCCATCCCTCATTGAGCGAAAGGGATGGGGCTCTCAATCGGTTGCATTAATGCCACTGGTAGGTGAGGGATGTTAGCATTCTCTTGTCATGGTTTACACCGTTGGACTAGTTTCTTCGCGTCTTCATGCATCGTTGGCCAGTAGTAGCCTTGTTTAATAGTTTGAGAGCTAAGTTTCTGCCACTCAAATGATTTCCGTAAATGCCTTCATGTACTTCTCGGAGTACATAATTTGTTGTGGTTGGGTCGACGCATTTGAGATAGGGGAATGAGAATCCTCGTTTGTAAAGTTCTTCTTCCACTATTATGAAGAGAGCGGCTCTCGTTTTTAACATCCGTGCCTGGGTGACATCAGCTGGAAGTTCTTCCTTCTTGAGATACTTTATGATTGGAGTGAACCAGCACGGTTTGTCCTCCTAGTTGTAATGCACTTCATCGGCTGAAGTTATCTCCGGCTGAGGCGAGGTGAGGAGCGTCACCTTCCGACTTCTGATTCTTGCCATGGAGCTTCCAAGCCTAGCTAATTTGTCCGCATGGATGTTACTGGAGCGAGGTACTTATCTTATTTCGTAGTTCTCGAACTTGGATAACAGAGTGTGTGTGAGATCTAAGTATTTGGCCATGGAGTCTTCTTTAGCCTCGTAAGTTCCGAGTACATGGTTAACGACGAGCTGAGAGTTGCCTTGGATTAGGAGCTTACGCGCTCCGGTTGCTAGGGCGAGGCGGATTCCAGCTATCAAGGCTTCATATTCAGCGACATTGTTTGAGGCTATGAATTCGAATCGTTGAGCATATTCGAATTCATCTCCGTAGGAGTTCGTTAGTACGATACCCGCGCCACCTCCTGTGGCTGTGGAAGATCCATCAACGCTGACAGACCAAGCAGGCAGGGAGGTGCTCTCTTCTACTGAGGTCATTTCTACTAAGAAGTCGGCCAATACTTGCGCCTTGATGGCGGGGCGGGGATTGAATTCTACCCCGTACTCACTCAGCTCTATTGCCCATTTGGCTAACCGCCCGGATGTCTCGGGACTCCTTAATATCTACTTCAAGGGGTAATTGGTGAGAACTACCACTTGATGTGATTGGAAGTAAGGTCGGAGCTTCCGAGCTGCGTTGATGAGGGCGAGAGCGAGCTTCTCCATATTGGTATAGCGTTGTTCGGCTCCTTGGAGGGCGCGACTTATGTAGTATATAGGCTGGTGGCCTTTTCCTCCATCTCGGATGAGGACTGCGCTGATGGCATCAGCTGAGGTAGTTAAGTACAGGAGGAGGGTGTCTCCGGGATGAGGTTTTGTGAGCAAGGGTGGTGATGCGAGATATGACTTCAGCTCGACGGAAGCCTTTTGACAAGCTTCATCCCATTCAAACTTTTTTCCTCCCCTTAAAATCTTGAAGAATGGGAGAGCCCTGTCCGCTGATCTTGAAATGAACCTGTTCAAAGATGCCAGGCAGCCGTTAAGTTGTTCGACTTTCTTGATCGATGTTGGTGGAGCCATGGAGGTGATGGCTTCGATTTTTCGTGGGATTATTAGTTTCGATTCATCGCTGCGAAATCATATATCTCAAAAATTTGCCTCCCCGAACTCTGAACGAACATTTGAGGGGGTTGAGTTTCATCTTGTATTTTCGCAGGATGGCGAAACACTGATCCAAATCGGTTAAGTGGTCCGAGACCTTGACACTTTTGACGAGCATGTCGTCGATGTACACCTCCATATTCTTGCCGATTTGGTCTGCGAACATTGCGTTCACTAGACGTTGGTAAGTGGCTCCCGCGTTTTTTTAATCCGAAAGGCATAACTTGGTAGCAGTAGATGCCTTGATCGGTGACGAAGTTGGCCCTCTCTTGATCTTCTGGGGTGAGCAAGATTTGATTGTATCCTTGATATGCGTCAAGGAAGCTGAGGAGCTCACATTCCGAGGTCGAATCGATGAGTTGGTCGATTCTAGGTAAAGGAAAGGGGTCCTTCGGACAAGCTCTGTTGAGGTCGGTGAAGTCGACGCATAACCTCCACTTGCTACCGGGCTTGGGAACGAATACTACGTTCGACAACCATTCAGAATACTGAACTGGTCGTATATGACCTGCATCTAAAAGTTTTGCCACTTCCGCCTTGATGTGTTTGTTGCGTTCGGGACCAAATGTCCGCTTCCTTTGTTTGATCGGCTTCAAGCTTTTGTCGACGTTGAGCCGATGTAGAGCTACATGAGGGGGAATGCCCGATAAATCTTGGGCTTTCCAAGTGAACTCATCTCTATTGTGTCGCAGGAAGTTGATTAGTTGCTGCTCCATCTCTGGATCTAGATCAGATCTAATGCGTAGGAGCTTGGAATCATCTCCAGCTGTGAGCTCTATGACCTTAAGCTCTTCGACAGCCGCTAGCTTGATGTTGTCGTCAGGTACACTGATGAGGATTTCTCTATCGTCCTCGATGATCGCGTTGACCCATTTCCGTTTGTCGGGTTTTTGGGTGTCGTCTCCCCTTCTAGACGGTTTGGCTTCTTGGATGGTTCTCGTAAGGCTCTCGCATAGTACTCTCGATCAAGACGTCTATCTCCAAGTAACTCCCCCATTCCATAAGGAGTGGGGAATTTCCACTTTTGGTGGTAGGAGGAAGACACTGACTTGAATGTATGGATTGCTGGCCTCCGTAGGATGATGTTTTAGGGGGAAGGCTTGTCGACGATGGGGAATTTTATCATTTTGGTAACTCGACAAGGGTTGTCCCCTAAGGAATCCCATGGATAAAACGCCCTCCCTAGTGAATCCTTTTAGCGGTGTAGTGATGGGGCTAAATCGGGCATTATCTATGCCCAGCTGGTTGAATGTATAGAGATACATGATGTCTGCTGAGCTTCCACCGTCCACTAAGATTTTCTTAACCAAAAAGTTGGCTACCGATGCTGTGACTACAAATGCGTCGACATGGTCTTCGTCTGGGCCTTTGAGGTCCGAGGAGTCGAAGACTATGCTATGGTTAGGCCTTTATATCTGATAGATAGATACGGATGGAGAGGCGTGCTCTTGATTCATACGTGCCGACCGAGCGAGGGAGCGTCTCGCATTTTGAGAGTCGCCACCCGCCGATCCTCCGGAGATAAAGGCAATGACTCCCCGGGTGGGTTGATTATCATTGTTATCTAGTTCGCGCCGATGACCCCCGTCCTCTCGTCGTTGCGGTTGATCTCGATTGTTATCTCGGCGTGGGAGGTCATCACGGTGCTTGTTTCGAGGTTTGTCAATATATTCGCCTAAGTGGCCCTACTTGATCAACTTCTCAATTGCTAATTTGAGTTGTGCGCATTCCTCGGTAGTATGTCCTTTGTCCTTATGGAATCGACAGTAGCGATCCAATTTTTTTCGTTTCGCATTGGGCTGCACTGGGCGTGGAGGTTCTGCTAGACCTCTTTGTTCTATCACATGAAAGATTTCAGTGAGGTGAGTGTTTAGCGGAGTGAATCGATTGTAGGGGGATGACGGTTGGCCTTGAGGTGGGGGTGGTGGACGTCGATCGTCCTAATGTCTTGTCGGTCATCTTCCCTCTTCCTCTTGGGAGGGGCATGGTAGAGGCTCCCTCTTCGTACATATTTCTCAGCTCGGTTCAACAACTCCTCTAGGTTGCCTGGAGAGGCCTTCCGGCAATAGATTCTTTGAACCTGCCCGGCTTCAAGTTTTGTTGCATGATCGCGGAGAGCATGTCTTGTCCTACGCTTGGGACTTCGTGGACGGCTTCGTCAAGATACTTAAATCTTGTCAATAAACAAGAGAATATTAATCTCTTCAAATGGCGGTTGATCTCCACTATTCAACATTAAAGTTAGAATATATAAATTCTAATCTTAATCATTCATAATTTAGGATTTCATGTCCTAAACATGCTGTTCAAAATTCAGTCAAATCCAACGATTTAATTCTACAAAACGAGCTCTTAAGTAAACTGCTCGAATTTTATTTCAACAAAACATCCATTGTTGTTAACAACTATTTCGGATCTTTGAAAAATCAAAATCCGATCTCATCCATTCACATTGTAGATCAATATTTTGCAAATGTGATATCAAATCGAACCCAACGACTCGATCTTCTTTTATGTTCTTGAAACAAGAACTACTCATGTGCTCTCATGAATTGAGCTTCTCTTTCTTTCTATTTTATTTAAAATCATGCTTTTAATTAAACAATAGTATGATTCATATATAAAACATATGTACATAAATATTATAATAAACATAATATTTGACATGTGAGCACGACGTTCATACTAGTTGATTATAGAAAGAATCAATAGATCAAGCATACTTTATCAACATATACATAGTATACACACGAATACATAATAACATCAAGTTTATATTCCATGGCATAAATTAATTCATGTCCAACATAATAAATTGATATAAATTCTATCGCACGTAATCAATGCGTGTCCATGCAATAGCACAATTCTAAGGAATTAGTATCGCTTACCCAAATAATAATATGTATAGTAATATTCCTCTTTACTAAGTAACTCATACTTAATATACGAGACAAGTCTAATCGTTCATAGACAATAACAAAAAACGTTAATAAGATCACGTACTCTCAAATTTCATATAACATATTCGAAAATTAATCAATTGGACGGTTCCGCATCAAATGAAAATTGGGGGAAAGTTAATCCCGTATCAAAACTATATGCAATTTATGAAAATAAATATTGCATTTTCATGAGAAACGTTATGCGGTTTATGATAACTTATTCAAATAATTAACACATACCATATCACTTTATTGCATTTAGGATAAAAATATTTCTATCATTAATGTAGATACACAAACATAATGAATATTCATTAAGCAAATATATTGTATATAGTTTACCATTCTTCCACATATTAAAATTAAACTATCATGCAATAATCCATCATTATATCATATAGAATTATCAATTTATTGCACAAATAGATATTAAAAAAACGTACCCGATAAATTATATGTTCATCAATTCAAACTTTGTGGGTAGCACAAATCGTGTCAATATTATGGCAGTGCTGAATGATTTAATCATATCTCTTTCGTCTGAAGTCCGATTTTGTTGATTCAATATGATCCGAATAGCCAACATAATTTTCTACAACTTTTATATTTTACGTTTTCTGAGATTCGGACTGAATCATGATCAAAATAAGCCTTTAAGTCGGAATAGGTGTGCTGTAAAAATGCACCAACAATGGAACCACAAAAAAAAATATTAAATAATATTCATGGATCGGAAATAATATAAAACCTGATCATTATTCTTCGACTCAGTCTTCTTTCAACACAATTTCGTGCATTGGACATTTGTGAGGCATTTAATATGCGACAAGTCGCATTGGTCACAAACGGTTGTATATGAAAAGGTGCATCGGCAGTTCTGCCACCCTTTCGTATTTTCGTCATAACTTCTTCGTACGAGCTCCGATTGTAATGATTTAATATGTTATGGAAAGCTAACTTGATTATCTACAACTTTTGTGAAATGTTAATTTGCCATATTCGGACTTTAATACCTTCGAAATGGGGCAGGACTGTGGACTTCATGTTCTGTCCGAAAATGAACTTTCTCCAATTGTATTTTGTAACTTCTTGATTTTTGACAGACTATCTTCTTCTCCATCCCGTTTACCAACGTGTGCAGAAAACACAATTTACTAAATCACAAGATTTCGTCTTAAGATTGTTGTTCCCGATACATAAAACGGGTAGTGAGTTTAGTAAATTGGTTGAACAAATTAATTAGTGAAAATACGAAAAGATTATCTGCAATGAACGTAAATTTGCCGAGGCGAGTTGACTCTGTCCTTAAGACGAAATTTCCCCGCAACGGTGCTAACGGATTAAATGGAAATCGTCTCCCAAGATACAAAGGCAAGGCTTGGAATAGGAGCACTCCAAATCCCAAGTACGACGAACTGTACTTTGTGTAGAACTTTTCAAGAGAATCTGTGAAGGGTAGGCTTAATATGCAGTAGGCTTATTTTTGGATTGAAGTGAGGAATTGTGGGAAAGTTATGGTCTATTTATAAGGTTCGAAAAGTAGTGTCCTTTGGAGCAAAAAGGTACATTTGTTTGAATGGTTGCACCATTTCAAAGGTACCTTTTGTTTGAATGGTTGCACCATTTCGAGTTGAGCCGGCCAATTGGGAGTGGTTGCACCATTTCGAGTTGAGCCGAATGGTTTGCATTGGTTCGGCCGCACCAATTCAGATCAGTCTGACCAATCGAGATGAGCTTCGAGTAATAAGGGCCCAATGGGTTAAAAGCCCATGACCTAATGTTTTTGATATATATACAGCTCAGTACTTCTCTACTTTTCCAATGTGGGATAACTCAAAATCCTACTTTCCTTATATTTGGACTAGTAATTTTTCATTCACCACAAAATTGGTTCTAATCAAAAATTCATTCATATACTTAATTAGACCGTACAATAACATTGATAAAAAATTGTTCATGACTCAATTTTTAACCAATTTTCCCAACAAAATACCCTTACAGCTTTCTCATCATTCTAATTTAAGTAGTGAAATTTCTCTATTTTCCGGTTTTTTCAGTTAACCAAAATTGGAAAATGAGGGTAAAATTAACTTTTCGCACGCTCCGTTAGTTATTCTAAGAGGAACCATCTAGCAGGGGATTCGTGGGCAATTTTTTAACTACGAGGGGGTGAGTCTGCAATTTCACTATATAATTACGCGTACGGTACAAGATTCAAATAATAAAAATTGGTTAAACACCTACAAATACTATCAAAATGTCAACCCTAACTCTCTCGTATAAAAAAAAATTGAAATTCCTAAATATTGAATTGGGGGATGTATCGATCAGACGATCACATATTTTTCAACACATTTTCCCATAAAATAAAAAAAATAAAATAAATAAGATAAAGTCAAAGTCAACAGACCGCGGGAAGATTTCAGCACATGTACCTTTGTTCTAACAAAATAGAAAGTTTGTATCTCACGTTGGCAAAGATAAAACTATAGTCTATAATATATAGCTTCTTCTCCACAGACTCATCCTTATATAATTAATAGATCACCAACAATGAATGCATACGTTGTTGTCGTCTTATACTTCCTCGTTACCGTTGCAGTCGTAATTTCCATTTACGCGGCCCTAACCCTAGAGGTCAACCTCCACCAAGGCCCGCGCTTCTACATCAAAGAATTTTACGTTCCCGCCCTCGATCTCATCTCCCAATCACCCATAACTACTTCAAACAATAATAATAATAATACCTTACCTATTAACCCATGTCTATTCTTTGATTTCGCATTTGTAAACATCGAAAACGAGCACATCGTACGCTACGGAGATGCAAATCTTACATTCTCGTACGGCCGAAACAACGCCGTTGCGAATTACGTAGTTCGGAGCTTTGACCAGGGGTCGTGGGAGGTGGACTACCGGCGGGAAGTGGTGGAGAGCCGAGGAGTGCCGTGGGAGGATGCTGTGAAGGCGGTTTCAAATGGGTCAACGGTGGTTTTTAGGGTTGACTTGGCGGTGCGGCCGAAGTTTTGGGAAGGGATGTGGTATTCGAAGAAGAAGGGTGTGAGGATTGGTGCTGACGTGGAGGTTGATGGAACGGGTCTCAAGGTGAAGAGAAATGATATTAGGCTCAACTCGGCTGCTTCTCATCGTAGGGTTGGGATTCATGTATTGTTTCTGAGCCTTTTAGTTGCGTGGAAATGTTTGTGCTTTTGAGTTTTTATTATTATTTCCTTGTTTTATGTATGATCATATACGTGTGAGTTGTGACTGTTGAATTTTGAATGCCTATCAAAGTCCACTCTTTTGTTGAGACAGACTACGTGTTACGACATTAGGAGTGGCAACAGTATTCTTGTGTTATCACAGTAATTAACCTACTAAAAGCAGAATAAAAAACACAAGAATTTAATGTGGTTCGGATACAAACGTACCCTACATCCACGAGGACTTGCAAAACTAGTTCAGATTTATGTGTACATTAATAGGACTTAATAAAACACTAAAGACTCCCTCTTTATGTGATACGCCGTTCTTGCACACGACTCGAACTTGTTGATAATCAAAGCAATTCCTCCTCCGCACTCTTGGACTTCCTCCAATGTTGAACTTCCTTCAAACGGCGGATCGACCTCTCCCGAGATCTTTTAAGCACTTCTCCCGAAACGCCGATCTTCTTTATGGCCTGGTAGAAGAAACCTGTTCTGTTGCCACACCTGCCGTGCAGACAGGGCTGCAGCACGGGCTGCACCCTTCAAAGCCTTTATGCTGGGATTTTTCTTATTAAAGCTCCATCGGACTCATATGAGGTTGAGGGCCTTATATAGGCACGAAATCCACCACCCTAAACCTAACTTGAGCCCTAAGAAATCGATTAACTAGGTAATAGAATCCTAGTCGATTTCTACTTCTATTCTAGATAAGTACAAAAGATACCTAACTAGAATATAATACATGGAAATAAATCTAAGTCCTAATAACAATATTACAAAAGTAGGACTCTAATTAATTCCAAAATAAACATGGAAAACAAATCTTTGCCAATCTTTAATTTCCACATATGGCGGATTTCTTCAATCTTCACTAACGGAAATTTGGTGCCAACAGTGACAACATAAAATATTGAAATTGTTTGCTATGTTTTTTTTTTTCCTTACTAAAGGAACCCGCAACTAATTATATAGGTGCACTGATACTTTCGTAAAATAGCTTGCAAATAATATTAGAGATGTAAATCACATCTAGGCTAACCATATATGACAAGCTCCATTTAGCAACCGTTGACAAGGAGATTCAAATCTGAATCAACGAACACAGACTCACTTACTTCAACCGCTAGACTTATATCCTTTTCGGGACTAGAAATATATATATATATATATATATATATATATATATATATATATATATATATATATATAATATATATATATTGTAATATGTTTATGTTGAGAGATGTGTAAACATGAATTGGCATAGACAATTGACTAATTAATGTCAATATAATTTTTGGTAATTAAAAATATTATTGATATAGTTAGTGTACAATATAAAATTCATATAACAATTAATTAATTCTTGTTAGAAAATGAAGAAGAAGACAACATAACAAAGAGAACATAAGAGAGTAAATAGGGAGAATGCAATATGTATTTCTCTTCTTCTTCTTGTTGTGTATAATACATTTACATTGTGTTGTATATATAGTACAAGAAAGACCTCTCAAAGGTCAAGAGTTACAACACTTTTAATGATGAATAATGGTGGAGATGATGGTGGGAGTTATGGTGGTGGTAGTGGGAGTAATGGTGGTGTAATGATGGTCATCCACACTTTTAAGTTTCATAACACTCCCCCTTGGATGTCCACCATCTATGGAATATACCTCGTTAAAAACCTTGTTAGGAAAACCCAGTGGGACAAAACCTAATCGAAGGAGAAAAGAGTACACATCCATTTAAAGCTTATGAGCGTCACACTGCCTCGTTAAAACCTTGCCAAGAAAAACCCATTGGGACAAAAACTTGGACGAAGGAAAAAGAGTACAATGTTAGAATTATTGATCACGCTCCCCCTGAATTCGACATGAGATTGAGTTTGATCATTTTCTCAATGATTCAATGATAGATCTCCGACATATAGTTAATGATGATTGCAAAAATCATCTTTCTTCTTTAACTCGCGAGTTTAGAAAACTTCAATATTTCGGCAGCCTCTTTTGATATATTCAAAGATCGGACAATCAGTGAATGAGGCTTATCACATAAAATGATGGAAACAAATTCCATAAAACAAATGTTCGATCTATAAAATTTATCCTTCAATTGATCTCAATCTCTTTCATCAAATATGCCTATGTGAGCTCTTCAAGAGCCTCACAAGACTAAGTCATTTATATATACCATAAACGAATCATTTGATTATTCATTTCTCTAATATGGTATTCACTAAAGTGACTATACCAACATAATTATTAATTTGTGTATGGATCATCACAATGGTCTAACTCATGAGACCTTTTATTATATGATACAAGCATTATATTTTCAAGAATTTACTTCATTGTTATTATTTGATGATCCATATAGATATGCGGTATTTGTATACACATGTTGTATGTCAAGTCATTTGAATACCGAAAATTGATTGCATCGTTCTCATTATAAAATATTTTCAAAAAGGTATTCAAATGTACCGCGATAATACTACCCACTTTTGTACTAAAGGCTCCACAACTTCATATGTGTTGACTTCAAGTCAATGTGCAATTTATTATCTCATTTCTAATTTCAAATATTCATTGCCATATACATTTTCTAACTATATGGCCAATTGCATGTCGACATGCATTTACATTTATGAGATACAAGTTCTTCACTGTATAAAAATAATTGCACACACATATTTATCAATAATATCCTTCGTACTCCCCATTTTCTAGATAATCAAGCCATCGCTTGTTATTTCACTTTTCCGGTACCGGATTCTCCTCGGAGAATTATATTCATACAAATGGGGATTGTAGCCTTCGTGGGTACAATCTTTTCTAGAGATCTATATTTTTCATGTACCATGTATTTTTCTCTTGTAGAGAATTTTATATCTTGCACCAATAAAGTTTTCATAATACTTTATGTGCTTGAGCTCATTATTTATTTCAATAAAATGTTCCACGTGGATAAAACGCGCGCTTTTGAGTTTCACAATGTGGAGGGAGTATTGAGGACAACTTGTCCACTTTATTTTCAAACTCAATATTATCAAATTCAATTTGGTACATGAATATTCATTCAAAAAGAATTTTCAATTCTTTAAGATAGTATATCGGTACAACAACAAAATTGAGAACTAATGTCTCAAATGCCTCTCTATTCACTTAGAGAGCAAGCTAACCATGATTTATTTGTCAATCAACTCTTTATTGGCACTTCGGTTCGATTGTAAATGATTTCGGTATCTACCGTATAATCATCAATGAATTTCTCATCCAAATATAAATTTGATTTATGCCACCGTAATTGGCAAAGATTTTCAAATCATATTAATGGATATTGGTGTTGAGGCGTCCCCCAACATCGTCTGTAAGACGATTCCCTTCATCAAATGGGATAAATAATAGGATGAGATTACAATGCTACTAGCGCTAGCAGACTTTTAGTTAAACGATATTCACCCACTTCTTGAGGTGCAAATCATTCGAACCAACATAAATATCTCCCCCTCTTATATGCATAAATTATAATTGGTTAGCTAGTGTACCATATTCACCCTTCAAGGGACTTCTCGATGCAATCACAATGTACAACATGTCCTCCTCGGACATTCTCTTTTCACCCTTCTAGAGTATTCATTTGCAACACATTTTTCAATCAATGCATCTCGCATTTTACTTATAAGATTGTTGCAATGTATTCTTTTGTAATGTATGTTAATTCTTTGATGCACAAACCAAGATGAGACATATTATATTATATAATTTCACGCCGTTCCTTGTAAATAAATCGGCTTCTAATCTCCCCCTAACGGCGGGAAAATTGTCTCATATAAACACAATTGACAAAGTATGTCATATAATTATCTCCCATTAGGGATTATTTAATCGCATAAATAATTGATTGTAATCTACATGTAATAAAACATGCGATAGATATGCCATGTCCAAAATGTGACACAATTTTTTCTTATTTTTATATTGGTGCTTGATAAAACTTATCAAAATGTTTTATCATAAAATGGATACATGACCAATATTTTTCATATTTCTCATCTATCTTCCACTTCAAATGATGATAGAAAAAATATAATAAGCACCAAAATATCTATTTGTCTCAAGGACATCTCTTCAAATATTGAATATTTGTTATATCCACTTCATGGAATAACAAAACTTGAACGAGCTTTATAATATTTCAATTTTAGCTCACAACTCGTATTAAAATACGATATGCCCTCATATTCTCTCGATTCGCTACAATGAAAGCAACTTTAGTTCTTATGTTGCTATTTCATGAGCATAAAATATATCCAAAGTATGGATTTTGATGGAGTATTTCAAGTCACATATATTGGAGAATATTCTCTTATATCTCCATAAGTAACTATATTTATGTTACTTTTACTTGTTTGTGCAAGACACATGCCACCAATTTTTATATGTATTTTCATGGCACAAAATACTTTGTTTGTGTCTTGTAGCCACATTTAAGTATAAAATATGTGGCTTGTGACTTCAAAACATATATCACCAACATGAAATAGTTTATGTTTTCGTGACACATAAATGGATCTTCAACTTAAATGATCATATCTCATTTTTTTGTTGTTGAACATTCAAGATAATTTCAAACCTCGTGATATTTTTCATATTATTGAATCACCAACAAATAATCTTTTTGAGTACATATATGAGGTTTATAACTTGACTTTGTGTACTCGATGTAGGCCTCAAGCCTATATATATATATATATATATATATATATATATATATATATATATATATATATATATATATATGATTTAGATCATCATAGTACTTAACCATAGAATAATAGTACTATGAATGAGAAATACATATCAACTCAAATCTTAAGTTTGAGTATTATTATCGCATAAACTTTGAGTCTATCATATTCTATTGAGACTTATAGTCTCAAAATGTGATCTAGGCTTCAAGCCATAAATTGATTATGATCAATTATCAATTTTCTCATTTCAATATTTTGTGAACTTGAAAAATGTCCACAAATGACAAATCTGTCATGTCTGAGTAATTTGCTTGTATCTCTCTCATTCGAGATCCAATTTCAACGCTTCAAGATGCTGTGAACAGCCAACAGAAAGTTCTACAACTTTCGTGTTTTACATTTTATCAAATTCGGACAATATCAGGTCCGAAACGGGACTCAAAGTCTTGAAAAATGACCACAAATGATAGATCTGGCATGTCTGAGTATTTTAAGCATATCTCTCTTGATCGAGATCCGATTTTGATGATTCAAAATGTTCCGAACAGCCAATAGAAAATGCTACAAGTTTCGTATTTTGCATTTTCTGAAATTTGGACATTATCAGGTCCAAAACAGACATCGAAGTACAAACTCGTGAATTGCACGAAAAATCACCTACAACAAAAGTAAGATGGTTAATATTTTATCAATTAAAAACAAGAATAAAATATTTAAAATCAACTCCCTTTCATCTTCTATGGCGAAGGAGTCATCTTCCTTGGACCATCTTCACTCGAAAATTTAGGTAGAACAAGCGTGCTGATAACGTGTTAGAAAATGAAGAAGAAGACAACATAACAAAGAGAACATAAGAGAGTAAATAGGGAGAATGCAATATGTATTTCTCTTCTTCTTCTTGTTGTGTATAATACATTTACATTGTGTTGTATATATAGTACAAGAAAGACCTCTCAAAGGTCAAGAGTTACAACACTTTTAATGATGAATAATGGTGGAGATGATGGTGGGAGTTATGGTGGTGGTAGTGGGAGTAATGGTGGTGTAATGATGGTCATCCACACTTTTAAGTTTCATAACAATTCTTAACGAATATTGCAATAATGTCACCACTCGCTTTGTCGTATAGATAAAATATTAGTAAATTGCAAACACCACCCTTCTCTAATCCTCAATTAATAAAAAAAATCCCTGTGCTATAAGAAAAAAATAACACTCCACTCCCATGTGGTTACAAGATTTTGTAGATGACTCCCTTATGTTTTTAATATATGTGGTTGATGGGGTAGCTTTCGTTTGTTTTTCCGTCACACTTAATCGCCGGTGTCAAACATCAAAGCATTTTTTTGGCAGATGACCCCCTTGTGCTTTCATTTTCACTTTCATTTTCACATATGATCCCTTTAAAGTTTGATACACGCGGTTAAGTTTGACGGCAAAACTAATGGAAGTTATTTCCATAAACCACAAGGAGTTATGTGCTGATCTTACGAGCACAGGGCATCATCTGCAAAAGCTTGTACTACAGGGGGTTATGTGCTAATCTTACGGGCACATGGGGTGATCTGCAAAAGCTTGTAACTACAGGGGTTAAGTGCTATTTACCCTTATATAAATTAGCAAAAAGCCCCCTGTAATTAAAAGTCTAAGTAGGTGAAGGTGGTTTGTGTAGAATCCCCCTCACCGGAAAATCATGGTTCTATGAAACGGGCTTCTCTCTCCAACCACCCTTACCAATCGCACGCTTCTCAAAACTTCGAACTTCCATTTTTCTTTCGATTTATTTGGTGATTGTTGTGTGGTTTCATCTTTAACGAGATCGCCGGCGGTGGACTTTGTTAGAGATATGTATTTTCAGGAGTGGCGGCGGTGGATTTCGTGAAGAAGGTTGGCGGCAGATTTTGGAGGATTTGAGACGGTTAGTGAATGATGATTGGTTGGCGGAGGCGAGGTTGGTGGCAGATTGGAATTTCTGAAGGCTGGCAGTGATGGTATGCGTAGTGTGTGTTTCAACCTAGGTTTAATAATGTACTGAAAAAATCACAATTCAATCCCCTAATTTAAGTTTCAGAAGTTTAGTAAAATTGCATTCGTCTTTTCATCTCTTTTCAATGACTAAAATTACAATAGGTGCAGTGCGTTAATAAAAAAAATTATACAGAGAGATTTTTGCTAATTTTTATAACACAGAGACTATTTTTATCAACTGAGGAATCCTCAGGGGTAGTTTTTCCAATTTACTCTATAAAATATATAAAATTGAAATTTACGGAAAAATTACATTTTTCGTCCTCATACTTTACCCACTTTTTCAAAACTGTCCCTAAACATTTTGGAGTTACAATAGTAGTCCTTAATCATGCCATCTTTTGACATAATTGGTCCGCCGTTAATTTTTGCAGTTAAGTTGGATGGAAAATGGCATGTGCCTCTCACATGCCTTCAATTTACAACACTACATGAAAATGGACTTTCAACAAAACGCATTGCGTCTTGTTAAAACGTATTTTTTATAATTATTATTTTTAATTAAAATTTAATATAAAATCGAAATCACGTAAATTCCAAAAAAATCAACTCGTTTCGGAAATATTGTTTAAAAAATCAAAATATAGTTTAAAAATTTATAATATTGTTCCAAAATCGGCATTTTTGGAATTCAAATAAAAAACCTGATAGGAATTGGGGAATTAGAAATCTCCATTCCAATTTTCACCTCTAGTCAATTCAAAAAATCTCAATTGTGAGACAATATGTCGAGTTTTAAATCATTCAATGGGTGAAAATTGGAAAGGAGTTTTCTTATGCTGCCTAGTTTGATCGAATTTTTATTTTATTTTAAAATAATAATTTCATTCAATTTCCAAAAATTCCGATTTTAAAACACAATATTATTTTTTTTAGACAATATTTTTATTTTTTAAACAACATTTCTAAATTTATTTTGAAAAAAAATATCGAGTTGTAGATTATTAAATAAGGGTGAAAATTGGAACAGAGTTTTCTTCCTCCGCCTATTACGATTAGATTTTTCTTTTATTTAAAACAATAATTTTCATTTGGATTCAAGAAATCCAAGTTTTAAAACATAATATTATTATTTTAGACAATACTTCTAAAAATATTTTGAAACAATTTATCGAGTTTTACATTATTAAATTAGGGTGAAGATTGAAATGGAGGTTTCTTATCCCACCTATTCGGATCGAATTTTTATTTTATCTTGAAACAATGTTTTCATTTGATTTCCGAAAATCTTGATTTTGAATTCAATATTTCATTTTTTTAAAACAGTTTCAATTGTTTAAAGAATATTTCTCAAAATATTTAAAAAATATATATATCGATTTTGTTTTTTTGGAATTTATATAATTTCGAATTTCAATTAAGTTTTAATTATGAAAAATATGTTTTAACAAGACGCAATGCGTTTTGTTAAAAGTCCATTTTCATGTAGTGTTGTGTATTGAAGGCATGTGTGAGGCACATGGCATTTTCCATCCAACTTAACTGCAAAAATTAACAGCGGACCAATTCTGTCAAAAAATGGCATGATTAAGGACTACTATTGTAACTCCAAAATGTTTAGGGACAGTTTTGAAAAAGTGGGTAAAGTATGAGGACGAAAAATGTAATTTTCCCGAAATTTACAAATATACCCAAACAAGCATATACGTGTGATCTTGTTCAACAATTATATGCTGATGATATGGAGCCTTTTGGCACTTTTCACCCTTGAAAAATAATAATAGCACTTTGCACCCTCAAAACACAATAAATCGTTCTCAATGCACTCTAAATTGAATAATAAAGGATAATTCATTTTTTATTAGTTTTTTTTTTTTTTTTTTTTTTTTTTTTTTTTTTTTTTTTTTTTTTTGCGCGGTGCTAATAACAAATTAAATTGTTATTTTCTTCAACTTCAACCTAATTTCGAGCGCACAAAGTGCGAAAAATGAAAATCACACCGGATAATTGGAAAATGTTATATTTTCTTACAAAATAAAATCAAATAAACTTTTATCACAAAATTATTTGATTGATAGATCTTTAATTGTAATTGGTGGAAAATGGAAATGTTAGGTATAATATTTAGAAGAAAATATGATTTTTAGATAACTTGATAACGAAATAGTTTAAGGATTTTTTTTTTCATAAATTTTTTTTGTGATAAAAATATAATTTTTAAATACCACTATAAATATTAAATTACATTTATTAGCTTTAAAAACTCACGTGGGGTGCATTATGCTTGATATATTGTGTTTCGAGGGAGCAAAGTGCTATTAATTTATTTCGAGGGTGCAAAGTGCCAAAATGGTATATTTCAAGGGTGCAAAGTGGAATTAAGCCCAAATTATATCATACTTGATTTCAATTTTTATAAGTTCGTTTTTATACTGTGATACAAAATCCAAGATGGCGAGCAACCCGTCGAGAACCAACCAATTGCTCCGCCCGAGGGTCCAAGCACAAGTTCGGACCGGCGATTTCAAAGACGAATGGAGCGTGAGTTGCTGATCACAAGAAATCGGCTTGCCACGGTGGAACACAAGGTGAGCACGATCGAATCCCTCCAACGATGGTCGGGGAAGATGCTCCAAGCCATTGTGCGACATTTGGCGTGCGGCAATCCCGAGTGCGCCGAGCCGGCTCCGTTGCCCGCACCGATTCTTGAGCCGGTACCCGAGCTTTCGGATGATGAAGGAGATGGTGATGCTCATGCGCAAGGTGGAGTTGGCGAGCAACCAAGCGATGGTCCCGACGCTTAAAAACAGGTGTTTTCTATCCTTAAACTCCGGGCGAATCACATTGAGGGCAATGTGAATTTTAAGTTTGGGGGTGGTTGATTACTTGTTTTCATTTGTGTGCGCTTTATTTGTGTTTTATTGTTTTTATTTTGCATGCGTTAGTTGTTTTAGTTGCCGTTTTATTATTTTCGTTTTTTATTAAAAAAAAAAAAAAAAAAAAAAAAAAATTGTTCGATGCATCGCTGAATTACGATGATGGGAGATGGTCAATGTTTGATGATGAAATTGCTTGTTTTATGTTGATAAGGAGTAGATATTTGTTTAGCTTTCGATTCAACGGAACGTAGAAGTAAATTATTGCTAGGAATCACACCTTGTGCATTGCTTTGGTTGAATGTTTTGCATTTTAAATTTGGAATTTATTTGTGCTCAATCATGCTTTGTTAGGTTTTAAATCTCACCTTAGGACATTTATGATACGAAGTGTTGATAATAAGTGATTTGGGATATGATTTGGGCCTTCTTTGAACCGTTTGAGCCTTTCAAGCCTACCCTTTTTGTCAAATTAGCCTTAGAACCTTGATTTGAGCCTCGGACAAAAGGTGTTCTTTCTTTTAGCCAATATGTAGAAGGTAGAAAAGTGGAGATTTTTGAATAATTATCCCTTGGTGGTCGGTCGAAAAATTCTTATAAGATCTTTCTTCTTCTTCGAAATAAAAAAATTAAAAAAAAAAAAAAAAAAAAAAAAAAGAAAAGAGAAAAAGAAAAAGGATAGATATATATGTGCATCTTCATATATATATATATATATATCTAAATCCTTCGATATGCAAAAAAAAAAAAAAAAAAAAAAAGAAAAAAAAAAAAAAAAAAGAAGAAGAATAGATTAGAAGGGAGAAATAAGGACTAGTTGTTGAGTTGTGTTGAAAACTCGATCCATTGTCTCAAGGCAAAAGTGTTGACGTGTGAATTTTGGAGAATCGAGTTTATTTAAGTCCCTAGAGGTGAATTCATTGTTTCAAACGCCTATCTTTCAAATTTTGGCGTAATCACCTCAATTCAAGAAAATTAGCCACACATTCCCATATTACCTACCTCGGACCAAAGAGCCTAACAATTGAAAGCCACAAAGCCCCAATGATCCCAATAGCTTATTGTTCAATATTAGTTGAGCAAAATAATTTGGTGAGTATTTGGAGTCAAATATATGCATGTAAGTATAAATTCTTTCTATCTTTAACTTGCAAATATTGGATACTTGAAGCAATTGTATGACTTGTGGTTTTTGGTAATAGTGAGTGACTAAGTGCCGTTGAATGTTAAGCTTGCGAATACCTATGAATTGTCATGATAATTGCAAGTTCTGAAAACGCGAAGTTGACCAATCGATCTATGTAATGAGATGTATGGTTTTGTTGTGTGTTATTAATTTAATTTTACTTGAGGACAAGCAAAAGTTCAAGTTTGGGGGTGTGTTAAGTGTATATTTATACACTTAATTGTACCTTTTAATTGGAGCTTTTGATGTGTTTTTACGATAATTGGTGCTTAATATGGCTATTATTTGTATTTTAGGTGCAAATTGAAGAATTGGCAACTTTTGGGGTGAAAACTGCAAATTCAGAGAAAAAGTGGGCCAAAAGTGAAAAAATCAGAAATCTGGAGAATTAAAGACCGCACGGCCGTGCGGATTTTAGTTCAAAATCTCACACGGCCGTCCGGGTGGACGTGATGGCGCAGTGAAGGGAACTCAATTATACAAGGAAACCCGCCCTATTAGACTTTTGCACCCTATTTAAAGGCCACAAGCACACAATTAGACCTATCTTGGATCTTTTTACCTTTCATCTTTATTTTAGTTTTTAGTTTTTATCTTTCGACACGCAATCAAGGAGCAAGAACGAAGACGAAGACTTGACGACTCTTCATCATAGTTCTCCTCTTTTATTGTTTTTATGATTTTTCGTATTTTTATTATGTTTTCCGTAACGAACATGAGTAGCTAAGTTTTTATTCTAGGATTTTATTGGAACCCTATGTGGTAATTCGAACCTATTTTTCTACTTTTATGCAAGTTTAATTCTTCGATTATTTCTTCTATCTTGATTTTATTTAGTGCATGAGCGTAGCTAACTTATGTTGCTATTTGTTATTGTTAGAATTGATTGACAGATCGTTTTAATAATTAGAACAGGGATAGGAGAGCCTTCGAGTAGTTTTTCACCGAATGCGTGTGTTGATTGCATGTATTATCGTAGACATACAGATAATACCTTAGGTAGCCGTTTGCGAGACTTGATATTTAATGCTTTATTTATACTAGGTTTGCATAGACATATAGTGAATCTTTTATGAATAATAGGTTTATAGCGCAGCGACAGCTGGTTATGAATAATTTCGTGTCTTGGGTTAATAATCGGGAATCGTAACTTGCATGATAGGAGATTAATCGGGTGAAGAATTATCGCATAGGGGGAAGATAAAATCCTAGATCCGTTTTATATTGATATTTTCTCGTGATTACTTGCTTTCTTAATTAGTTTAATTTATTTAGTTAATTAATTTGACAACCCTGCGTAGGCTGGATAAAAATCACAATTGTTAGGATTTGGTACTTAGGATTAAATAATTTACGTATTCCCTGTGGGATCGACATCCGACTCTCACGAGTCTACTTTACTACTTGTTTGCGATACGTACACTTGCGTGTTGGTATTTAGCACCCAACAAGTTTTTGGCGCCGTTGCCGGGGAATACGGCTAAATTATTTATTTATCCTAATATTAAATTTGAGCAATTTTTCTTACTTCAGCCAAATTTTTTATTTTATTTATTTAATTATTTTTTATTTTATTTTGTTTTAGGTACTTTTTATGCGAAGAGGACACGACACGAGCCTGCTACCTCTTGATCCCGAAATTGAGCGAACGTTTAGGCAAGCCAGGAGAAATCAACGGTTAGCCCAAAACAATCCGGCAACGATGGAGGACGAGAATAATCGTGGAGAAGGTGACCAAAGGCAACCACCGAATGTGGCGAGAGAAATCGTCAACGAGCAAGAGCAACGCCAGCTAATCAATCCACCACCTCGTCAACGAGCATTGCATGAGTACACCGTTCCGACACTCAATGGGTTTCAATCAAGCATCCAGCAGCCCCCCATTGAAGCCAACAATTTCGAAATTCGAGCGGGACTCCTCACGATGCTTCAAAACAATGGTTTATTCAGCGGATTGGCTCATGAAGACCCACATCTCCACTTGGTCAATTTTCTCGAGACGTGTGACTCGCACAAGATGAACGGAGTAGCACCCGAAGCACTGCAACTCCGCCTGTTCAAGCATTCTTTACAAGGAGCAGCCCGAGAATGGTTGCAAACTCGTGCACCGCACTCCATCTCGTCTTGGGCCCAGCTAGCACAACTCTTCATGAACACATACAACTCCCCAACAAAAACTGAGAGAATCCGGCGAGAAATTCAAAACTTCATACAAGAAGCCGGTGAAGCATTGTTCGAGACATGGGAGCGGTTCAAACAGTTAGTAAGGAGGTGCCCGAATCATGGACTTCAAGAGTGGCGCCAATTGCAAATATTTTACGATGGACTGCAAGACAACTCGAGGACGGTGCTCGACTCTGCAGCTGGAGGCATGTTCATGATTCTGACTTACGACGAAGCATACGAACTCTTGGAGCGGATCGCTAGAAACAAATACATGCGGGCATCGGACCGGTCGAATAGCGGAACAGTCAAGACGGGAGGAATTTTGGAGTTAGACGGAGTCACTGCAATCACAGCCCAATTGGAGAAGCTATCGAAGCAAGTAGCGGCTTTGCAGACTCAGCAAGTCCATGCAGTCCAAGTTCCTAACCAGCACGTAGAAGAAACGGAGTCTCTGAATTATGTGCATGACACCAACCGACAACAGAGGAACCCGTACTCCAACACGTACAACCCCGGATGGAAAGATCACCCTAACTTTGGGTGGGGAGGAAATCAGCAAGGACCAAGGCAAGCACCACCTCAAGGTCAACCGTCTAATTATTCACGACCAGCGCCCGGATTCCAAAATCCGCCTCAAGCCCAACCTCAAGGAGGAGATCTCGCAAACATCTTGGCGCAATTTATGACAACCACCCAAGCCTCCATCCGCAATTTAGAAACACAGATGGGTCAACTTGCAACCCAACTAACAGCGAGGCCATCGGGAGCACTGCCATCAAACACGGAAGATCCTCGGAAGAACAACGTCGAGCAGTGCAACGCCGTGAGTTTAAGGAACGGGAGACAATTAGAGGAGGCCCCACGAAAGGAGAAGCAAAACACGGTAATCGAGGAGCCGAATGAGATTGAGGAAAAAGAAGCAACTCGCAAGGAACCGCCATCTCCCACAGTGATCTCACGAGTCCCTCAAGTCCCATATCCTCAAAAGCTTCAAAAGAAGAAGCTCGATGCCGAGCACCAAGGATTCTTGAACAAGCTGAAGGAAATCCACATCAATATTCCTTTTATCGAAGCCATTCAAAAGATGCCAAAGTGGGTGAAATTCCTCAAGGAGCTCGTAACAAAGAGGAATAAATTGCAAGGGAATGAGATCATCCAACTCACGGAGAAGTGAAATTCTTGTACGACCCCTTCCACAAAAACTCGGCGATCCAGGTAAGTTCACTATCCCTTGCACTATCGGAGGTAGAAATTTTAGGTCGCTCATTGATTTAGGTGCCAGCATTAATCTCATGCCTTATTCCATTTACAAAAATCTTGGGTTAGGTGAGATTGAACCAACGGCTATAACCCTTCAATTAGCCGATAGGTCTTTAGTTTACCCAAAAGGTATTCTAGAGAACGTGCTAGTAAAAGTGAATAAATTTATTTTCCCTGTGGATTTCGTTATACTTGATATAGATGAAGATAGGGAGATACCTCTTATTCTAGGAAGGCCGTTTTTAGCCACGTCGAAAACTCTAATTGACTGTGCTAGTGGTGATCTTTCAATGACAGTGCACGATCAAACGATCAAATTTAACGTTTTTAGCACTAATAAAAATCCATGTGATGATAATGATTGTTATGCTATTGATCTTGTGGATTTTACAAATCATGACGATTTTGACGTTTTGATCTTAGACCATGGGAAAGGATCTTTGAGTGCAGGAGATGGTGGCGGAAAAGATAGTCGGACGGAGCAAGTTTATTGTGCTAGTTCAATTTTAACTCCGCCGAGGGACAGTCAAAAGAGTTGGGATGATAACAATGATGAACGTGCAAGGTGGATGTGGCCACCTAACGAACCAAACGAGCATTATTGGGGAGAGGGATGCAATCGCCAAGTGACTTCGGTCACGTTAGCTTGAACAAAGAAGCAGACAAAGTCTGGCTGAAGACTGTAAACTTAGCGCTTCTCGGGAGGCAACCCGAGCTTTCGTTTTTCTTTTTTTTTATTTTTTTTTATTTTATGTCACTTTAAATTTTTAGTTTTGCTTTTATTTTATTTTATAAAAAAAAAAAAAAAAAAAAAAAAAAAAAAAAAAAAAAAAAGTTTCAGGGGCACTAATAAGAAGTTTTTATTTTTGAGGGCCTTAAATGGAATGTTCGAAACTTGTCACACGGCCGTGCAGAAAAAGACCTGGAGTCTCACACGGCCGTCCGAGAAACGGACCCAGCTACTGCCCAAATCCGGAGTTTGGCACGGCCGTGCGGATTGCTGCACAAAATCCCGCACGGCCGTCCGAGTTGAGGAGCCGCTACTGCCCGATTTCACCAAACGGTGCGGCCGTGCGGATTTCTTCACAAAATCCCGCACGGCCGTGCGAATAAGAAAAAAACGGGCAGTTTAAAGAGGGGTTTTCACACCCAAATTTTCACAATTTGAAATCCTCCTCTCTCACCATTCGAACCCTAACACCCTATTTTCAAAAAAAAAAATCGATTTTCTTGAACAATTTCACCGAAAATTCACCAAATACACACACATACTCCTTAATCTTGGTTATTTGTTGTTGATTTATGCAGGGAGGCTTAAAGAAAAGTAAAAATTTCCCCAAAAACCCATTCCACCAAGAACGCCCACAAGGTGTTCGACAAATTGCCCAAGTCAAGTTTGGGGGGAATTTTGCACACCAACCACTTCCACATCCCTTCTACACACATTCTCAAGTCATGGGGAAACGAGGACGTGACGGAGAGGGCACTTCCAAAGGCGAAAGCACTTCAAAGGGAAAGGGGAAGGGCAAGAAAACCGACCAAATTCCGACCCCCGACGACGACGCTTTTTGTGTCGAAGGCGCTAGTGCTCGTTTCGAGAAGCAAAAGGGGAAGAAACTAGTGACGGAGCGCGCCTACGAGATCACTCTTCCACAATTTGCCCCGTTACATCAAGAATTCCTACGACGCGGGTGGCAAGCACTATTGGACCTCCATGGTCAACAACTCCAAGGGGTTTTATTTCCCTTGCCTCATTACCGGCTTATGCAAGAAGGCGAAGGTCCCAACCAAACCGACGGACATTTTCACATCAATTCGGAATCCGATGAATGACCTTGCGGCCCGGCAATACAAGGCACCCATCCAAGATGGCGAGCAACCCGTCGAGAACCAACCAATTGCTCCGCCCGAGGGTCCAAGCACAAGTTCGGACCGGCGATTTCAAAGACGAATGGAGCGTGAGTTGCTGATCACAAGAAATCGGCTTGCCACGGTGGAACACAAGGTGAGCACGATCGAATCCCTCCAACGATGGTCGGGGAAGATGCTCCAAGCCATTGTGCGACATTTGGCGTGCGGCAATCCCGAGTGCGCCGAGCCGGCTCCGTTGCCCGCACCGATTCTTGAGCCGGTACCCGAGCTTTCGGATGATGAAGGAGATGGTGATGCTCATGCGCAAGGTGGAGTTGGCGAGCAACCAAGCGATGGTCCCGACGCTTAAAAACAGGTGTTTTCTATCCTTAAACTCCGGGCGAATCACATTGAGGGCAATGTGAATTTTAAGTTTGGGGGTGGTTGATTACTTGTTTTCATTTGTGTGCGCTTTATTTGTGTTTTATTGTTTTTATTTTGCATGCGTTAGTTGTTTTAGTTGCCGTTTTATTATTTTCGTTTTTTATTAAAAAAAAAAAAAAAAAAAAAAAAATTGTTCGATGCATCGCTGAATTACGATGATGGGAGATGGTCAATGTTTGATGATGAAATTGCTTGTTTTATGTTGATAAGGAGTAGATATTTGTTTAGCTTTCGATTCAACGGAACGTAGAAGTAAATTATTGCTAGGAATCACACCTTGTGCATTGCTTTGGTTGAATGTTTTGCATTTTAAATTTGGAATTTATTTGTGCTCAATCATGCTTTGTTAGGTTTTAAATCTCACCTTAGGACATTTATGATACGAAGTGTTGATAATAAGTGATTTGGGATATGATTTGGGCCTTCTTTGAACCGTTTGAGCCTTTCAAGCCTACCCTTTTTGTCAAATTAGCCTTAGAACCTTGATTTGAGCCTCGGAGAAAAGGTGTTCTTTCTTTTAGCCAATATGTAGAAGGTAGAAAAGTGGAGATTTTTGAATAATTATCCCTTGGTGGTCGGTCGAAAAATTCTTATAAGATCTTTCTTCTTCTTCGAAATAAAAAAATTAAAAAAAAAAAAAAAAAAAAAAAAGAAAAGAGAAAAAGAAAAAGGATAGATATATATGTGCATCTTCATATATATATATATATATCTAAATCCTTCGATATGCAAAAAAAAAAAAAAAAAAAAAAGAAAAAAAAAAAAAAAAAAAGAAGAAGAATAGATTAGAAGGGAGAAATAAGGACTAGTTGTTGAGTTGTGTTGAAAACTCGATCCATTGTCTCAAGGCAAAAGTGTTGACGTGTGAATTTTGGAGAATCGAGTTTATTTAAGTCCCTAGAGGTGAATTCATTGTTTCAAACGCCTATCTTTCAAATTTTGGCGTAATCACCTCAATTCAAGAAAATTAGCCACACATTCTCATATTACCTACCTCGGACCAAAGAGCCTAACAATTGAAAGCCACAAAGCCCCAATGATCCCAATAGCTTATTGTTCAATATTAGTTGAGCAAAATAATTTGGTGAGTATTTGGAGTCAAATATATGCATGTAAGTATAAATTCTTTCTATCTTTAACTTGCAAATATTGGATACTTGAAGCAATTGTATGACTTGTGGTTTTTGGTAATAGTGAGTGACTAAGTGCCGTTGAATGTTAAGCTTGCGAATACCTATGAATTGTCATGATAATTGCAAGTTCTGAAAACGCGAAGTTGACCAATCGATCTATGTAATGAGATGTATGGTTTTGTTGTGTGTTATTAATTTAATTTTACTTGAGGACAAGCAAAAGTTCAAGTTTGGGGGTGTGTTAAGTGTATATTTATACACTTAATTGTACCTTTTAATTGGAGCTTTTGATGTGTTTTTACGATAATTGGTGCTTAATATGGCTATTATTTGTATTTTAGGTGCAAATTGAAGAATTGGCAACTTTTGGGGTGAAAACTGCAAATTCAGAGAAAAAGTGGGCCAAAAGTGAAAAAATCAGAAATCTGGAGAATTAAAGACCGCACGGCCGTGCGGATTTTAGTTCAAAATCTCACACGGCCGTCCGGGTGGACGTGATGGCGCAGTGAAGGGAACTCAATTATACAAGGAAACCCGCCCTATTAGACTTTTGCACCCTATTTAAAGGCCACAAGCACACAATTAGACCTATCTTGGATCTTTTTACCTTTCATCTTTATTTTAGTTTTTAGTTTTTATCTTTCGACACGCAATCAAGGAGCAAGAACGAAGACGAAGACTTGACGACTCTTCATCATAGTTCTCCTCTTTTATTGTTTTTATGATTTTTCGTATTTTTATTATGTTTTCCGTAACGAACATGAGTAGCTAAGTTTTTATTCTAGGATTTTATTGGAACCCTATGTGGTAATTCGAACCTATTTTTCTACTTTTATGCAAGTTTAATTCTTCGATTATTTCTTCTATCTTGATTTTATTTAGTGCATGAGCGTAGCTAACTTATGTTGCTATTTGTTATTGTTAGAATTGATTGACAGATCGTTTTAATAATTAGAACAGGGATAGGAGAGCCTTCGAGTAGTTTTTCACCGAATGCGTGTGTTGATTGCATGTATTATCGTAGACATACAGATAATACCTTAGGTAGCCGTTTGCGAGACTTGATATTTAATGCTTTATTTATACTAGGTTTGCATAGACATATAGTGAATCTTTTATGAATAATAGGTTTATAGCGCAGCGACAGCTGGTTATGAATAATTTCGTGTCTTGGGTTAATAATCGGGAATCGTAACTTGCATGATAGGAGATTAATCGGGTGAAGAATTATCGCATAGGGGGAAGATAAAATCCTAGATCCGTTTTATATTGATATTTTCTCGTGATTACTTGCTTTCTTAATTAGTTTAATTTATTTAGTTAATTAATTTGACAACCCTGCGTAGGCTGGATAAAAATCACAATTGTTAGGATTTGGTACTTAGGATTAAATAATTTACGTATTCCCTGTGGGATCGACATCCGACTCTCACGAGTCTACTTTACTACTTGTTTGCGATACGTACACTTGCGTGTTGGTATTTAGCACCCAACAGTGATCCTTGATCTACACATAATAACACACAAATCTATGTGTATGTACTAAGTGGGTAGTTATTTGTATAGATCTATAGTGCAAAACCAGCTGGTGTTTTTCATCAGGTGTATCATCTCATAGACCATCTAGGGTTCTTTCAATTCAGTTACAACAATGAATTTGGACTTCTTTGCTTCGGTTTCTTTGCTAAACAAAAAATCGAGATTTTAACGAGTTCGGTCCTAAATTCCAACAAATTATCGAATTTGTGGAATACCAAATTTTGATAATATAAATGGGAATCAAGAATTAACATTATTTCAATCTCGAATTCCAAACTCACCTCTATATTTATTTCCCATACCACTAGCAAAAAACGAGTATGTATATAGCATTTAACCACCTAAACTTTATCTGCTTTTGCTGATTACCATCTCAACCAAAAAAAAAAAAGTTCTGATTCCACCTGAATTTAATAAGTTGTACCACGTTGCCCTTTTTCCCATTTTCAGGCCAAAATGGAAGGAATTAGACGCATGTGTGTCGCACATGCGATTTGGAAGGACTTTTTTGTCTTTTCAAAATCACAATTCTTAATTCCTCCATTTTCTGTCAATACCATCATTTTTGTTCTTCTTCTTCGCTATTAATCTTCTTCTTCCTCTTCTTCATCTTCTTCTTTTTCTTGCTCTTCTTCATCTTCTTCTTTTTTTTTGCTCTTCTTTCCACAACCCTTTTCCACAATCTTGTAAATAGAAAAATGAAATCGTAAAAAGGCAAGAATCCAATATTAGGTTCTCTGCTCGTTGTTTCATTTTCTCTACTTCTCCTACCCACCCCCACCCCCACCCACCACCACCACCTGCCGCCACTGTCATTCCCGGAAGACAATCTATATTCTCAGGGGCGGACCCAGGAGGTATTGGGTGGGGGGCTAGAATATTTTTTTGGACTAAAATGGTACAAAATTTTAACTTTAGGGGGCTAAAGTGTATAAATTAATAGATAAATAACACAAAATATTAGGAAAAAAAAAAGGTAAAAAAAGAAAATTTATGCAGGGGCGGTGGCCCCCCCAAGGCATACCTTGAGTCCGCCTCTGTATATTCTCTCTCGGAAACAATAAGGTGTGAACATGGTTCGCCGGAACGGAACAGTGTATTATTGCGGGCACTATCTACAAAGATAAAACTATAGGCTATTTCTACAAGTATAGCTTCTTCTCCACGGATTATATTTCTCTTTTAAAGCTCAAACAATGAATGGATCCCCATGCGAATTGTAGCTTTCTGCCTATGCACCCTTATCATCTTTTCGGTTGTATTTTCCATTTCCATAACCCTAACCGTCCAGACCACACTTTGCCAAGGAGAACCAAGAGAAGAAGAAAGGGACAGAGAAAAAGCTGAAAGAAAATGATGATAAGAGCCTTTAAGTTGATGATGTTTTTTCAATTCCGGTGAAAAATTCGCCAAAAAATTGACTTTGGGGCAAAGTGCAACAAAAACAAAATTTACAAGAGGGGGGCGTCTCTTTTTCGAATTGCTAGGCGGAAAGTGCGATTTTTTGAAATTTCTATGGGCCGAAGTGCATTTTGTCCAAAAAAATATAATGATCATTCTAATAAAGGGCAAATTGCACGTCACCGCCTATAAAATTCTAATTTTTACACTTTACCCCCTTTAAATTTAAAAAGAGTGAATGTCCCCTTCAAAATGTTATTTTTGTTGCATATTGCCCCGATAGCAAAATCCCGATGGATTATTCACCGGAATTGAGTATTTTTGTTGCACGTTGTCCCTTTAAATATTATTTTTGTTGCACATGGCCCCTTTAAAATGTTATGTTTTGTGCACTATACCCATCAACATTGGTTTTTAGGGCAAAGTGCAACCAAAACAATATTTCTAAGGGAGATTATCTATTTGTTTTAATTTTTAGGGGGAAAAGTGTGAAAATAGAAAATTTATAGGGGTGTGAAGCCCAATTTTTCCGTTCTAATATATTATGCGTACAGTACAAGATTCAAATAATAATTACTAAACTCCAACAAATATATACTATCAAAACGTCAACCCTCATTTTGTCATATACAAATCTGAAACTCAGTCTTAAATATTGACTTTGAGAGTCTTTCTTTATCTATCTACCTCGTAAAGACATAACATATATATATATATATATATATATATATATATATATATATATATATATATATATATATATATATATATATATATATATATATATATATATATATATATATATATATATATATATATTTCTTCATCTCCAAGCCAAGCTGACTGCTTATGCTATCTTTCTACCTTAGCAATATCCCTAAATTGCACTTCCTTATGCTGAGTGGATTTGAATCGTAGACTACGAACAATTACACACAACTCCTGTGTATGTCTGTTTAATTGATAGCTAATTTAATCAAATCTACAGTTAAAATTCACCAGATGTAAATAATCAGGTGTACCATTTAATTTGCCTTTTTATCTTCACAATCAACCTCAAAGGCCTACGCGGCTACATCCAAGAATTATTCTTTATTTAATACTCTATATTTCAACTCATTTCCCGGCTTGTTCTATAAAATAAGACAAGGTCTATATATATATATATATATATATATATATATATATATATATATATATATATATATATATATATATATATATATATATATATATATATATATAGTCTTCTTCTCCACGGATTCTTCCTTACAGCACAACAATAACAATGAATACATTTGCAGGTTTCTGCTTATGCACCCTTATTATCCTTGCAGTTACACTTTCCATTTCCGTAACCCTATACCTAATGGCCAACATCCACCGAGGCCCACGCTTTTACGTAAAAGAATTCTATGTTCCCGCCCTCGATCTCTCCCAATTACCCACAACTTCAAATAATAATAATAAAAGCAATTTTATTAATAATACCATAATTACTAACCCTTGTCTCTTCTTCGATCTCGCTTTCCTAAACATCGAATACGAGCGCATTGTGCGCTACGGAGATGTTAACCTCACCTTCTCCTACGGCAGAAATAACAACGCCGTTGCGAATTACGTAGTCCGGAGCTTTGACCAATGGTGGTGGGAGGTGGACTACCGGCGGGAAGTTGTGGAGAGCCAAGGAGTGCCGTGGGAGGATGCTGTGAAGGCGGTTTTGAATGGGTCAAAGGTGGTTTTTAGGGTTGACCTGGCGGCGCGGCCCAAGTTTAAGAGACAGTTTGGGACGTATTCCAAGAAAAAGGATGTTAGGATTGGTGCTGACGTGGAGGTTGATGGAACGGGTCTCAAGGTGAAGAGAAAGGATATTAGGCTCAACTCGGCTGCTTCTCATCGTGGTGTAGGAATTTATGTACTGTTTCTGAGCCTTTTAGTTGTGTGGGAATGTTTCTGCTTTTGAATTTTTGTTATTATTTCTTTGTTTTCTATATATGATCATATGCGTGTGACAACAAAATATTGTAATTATTTGCTCTCTTTAATGACTGGTACACTCTCGTGTAATATTTTGCAAGCTTGTAAACCATTTTAGAGAGGTAAATCACACTAGGCTAACCATTTGTCAAAGTTCCACCTAGCGACCATTAATAAAGGAATTCAAATTTGAGTCAATTAACACAGGTTCCCTTACTTCAACCAGTTAGGCTTTCGTTTAGGGCACTAGAATTATATATATTTGTAATATGTTTATGTTCAGAGACGTGTAAACATGAATTGTCGTAGACAATTGACTAATTAATGTCAATGTAACTTTTTGTAATTAAAATATATTGTTGATATAGTTAGTGTAGGATATAAAACTCATATAACAATTAATTAATTAATTCTTAACGAATATTGCAATAATGTCAACACTCGCTCTAGTTGTTTGTATATATAAAATATGAGTAAATTGCAAACACTACTCCTGTATAATTAATCCTCAATTGTTGAAAAGTTCATGTGTTATAAAATAAATACCATTAACCCCTGTGATTATAAGCTTTTACAGATAATTCACTTATGCTTTTAATATAAGTACATAACCTCCTCGTGGTTGATATGAGTAGTGTTCAGTAGTTTTTTCGTTAGACTTAATCGCTAGTGTCAAATGTCAATGCAATTATTTTACAGATAACCAACCCTATTGTGCTTTCATTTTTTCTTTCTTTTTTGCAGATGACCCTCTTGAAGGTTGACACATACTGTTAAATTTGATGAGAAATTTAACGGGACCTACCCCATAAACCCTAAGGGGATTATCTGCTAATATTACGATCACAGAGTCATCTGCAAGAACTTGTAACCACAGGGGGTTAAGTGTTATTTACCATTATAAAAAGGGTAAATAGCATTAAACCACCTGAACTTTTTAAGTTTTTGCACAACACCACCTGAACAAATTTTTTTTGCAGGAGTTCATCTGTACTCAATTAATTGTGCCACATTGCCCTTTTTTACCTGTTTGCAGGTCAAAATGACCGGTTCTCACCGCACGTGCGTTTCACATGACAAATACAAGGCTATTGATGTCTTTTCTCTTCCTAAAATACTCAGCTCTAATTCCTGTTGAAATTCACACATTCTCACACATTTCATTCCATCAACTCTTTATCGTTTTCTAGGGAAAATGAAATCAAAGTAATTCCAAATTACAAAAATCACAAGTGTGTTTGGTTCAGAAGAAAATGAATCAAAGTAATTCAAATTTCTTTAGTTCGATTTGGTAATCAGACGAAAATGAGAAGATAAATT
Source organism: Erythranthe guttata (assembly GCF_056151865.1). Classification (NCBI taxonomy): domain Eukaryota; kingdom Viridiplantae; phylum Streptophyta; class Magnoliopsida; order Lamiales; family Phrymaceae; genus Erythranthe; species Erythranthe guttata. The sequence goes on along the minus strand of NC_142545.1, from coordinate 2,283,340 downwards.
ATTGTTGGATAAGTTTTCATAAAATAATAAAACCCAAAAAAAAGCACTTTCAGACCCAACCCCTACCAATACCCACCCATACACCTACCCACCCAAAACAGAAATTGAAACGGCGTCGTATCCAGGGGATGGACTTGCCGTTAAATTCAAGTCGTGAAGGGGCGGAATTGGGTGAAGCAGTGTGGGGATGGTGATTAGAGAAACGTGGGGATGGTGATTAGAGAAACTATAGGCTTATTACCTTCGTGTTTGCTTTCTCCGGTGCGACGGTGGTTGGGTTGGTGGTTGTTGTTGTAGCAGCCACAAGCTAATTCTTTTTCGGTTCTTCCTTTGGAGTGAGGCAGCGCCAGCTGGGGGCGGCGATTGGGAACTACCACCGGCGGTGGTTGGGACGGTTTTTGCAGCAGCCGCCGCCCCATGCTAATCTCTTTTGTTGGTTCCTCATGTGGAGTGAGGCGGCATCGGCAGAGGTGGCGATGGGTAACTAGCACGACCAAAAAAAAAATAAGAAGAGAGGAAGTACAGGGGAATAGAATAATGGAGGGAAGGGTAGAATGATAGACAAATTAGAGAAAGGAGAAAAATGAATGATAAATAATGGGGATAACGGGGAAATTGAGGGAAAATTGAAGCAACTGAGGTTTTTTTAATGGAAAAGCCAACAATACCCTTGGATGTCGCATGTGCAAAGCACGTGTGTCCAGAACCGGTCATTATGACCTGAAAACGGGCAAAAAATGGCAAAGTGGCACAATTAATTGAGTACAGGTGAACTTGTGCAAAAAAATATTGTTCAAGTGGTGATCCGCAAAAACTTAAAAAGTTTAGGTGGTTTAATGCTATTTACCCTTATAAAAATTAGAAAAACCCCATGTGATTAAGATGGTGTTCGGCTAAGCTTATAAGATGTTAAAATGAGCTTATAAGACGCTTTAGAGCTTATAAGCTCTTTCAAAGTGTTTGGTAAATTTAAAAAAAAAAAATCTTAATTTTTCTAAAAATAAGCTGTTGGAGAGCAAATAAGGTGATGGCAACAGCACTCCAGTGCAGGACGGACGACGTCGTCGAGCCACGACCATTCCCACCACGGCCTTGTTTTGACGGAGCATCTTCCTCGAGCGCGGCCGCAGCAGAAGCTGCCCGAGCGGCAGCCACCACACTGGTGAGGCCCGTCTGGGAGGAGCACGAGCGTGGACTTCGAGAGGACGAGGAGCGAGCTATCGAGGAAGACCATGACATCTAGGGACGTTGTGTTTTCTATCCCTTTTTTTTTTTATTCTGCTTTTGAGCATAGGGACTATGCTAGAGTTTGAGTTTCATGGTGGTATTTGTTGAACCTCTTTGTTTTTGTTTTTGTTATTATTTCGTTTGTTTTGGGATACGTCATTGGATTGATATTTCGTTTACAATGTATCTTTGCTAAACTTTGTTTTTTTTTTTTTATTTATCTTATTTTGATTTGGTCTTTTGCATGCATATCATATAATTTAGTTTCGTTTATGTATTTCGATTTCCGTAATTGTGTTATGTTTATCACATGCATTTCATTTAGGATCGAGTGTAATTTGCTTTTCCGGGTTCTATTGAAGCAAAGCAATTAATGAATTAGTAGATGGGCTAGTTGATTTCAAAATTGAAATTATGGATAACCGGCTAATTATAGATGAATCTTCGGACTGTGTTTTTGCAACTTGTGTGGATAGCCTTTCGAATCCTTTTCGATTAAGCTTGAGCGCACTTTTCTGAGGGGTATAATAGTCTGAGGTTTGGGGGGCGAGTTAGAATTGAATTATGTGTTCACGATTTCCAGTTGTTGGCTAAAAGTTCTATCAATGGTCTTTACGTTTTTATTTTATGTTTTTTGTTAAAAAAAAAATAAATAAATAAAAAAATAAGAGAAAAATAATAATTTGTGGTATTGTTGTGATTCACGCTCTGATTTCCCCGCCTTTCTGACTCGAGCTTAACCCGTTGGGTGCACCTCGTCGCCTAAGTCTCTCGAGCTGTCGAGCTAGGGGGTTTCTTGGACTAAAGTTCGATACATGGGTCAGGGAGATAACACAGTGGTGTGGAGCCTTGCACGAGTCACGATTATGCCCGTTTCAAAAAAAATGAAAAAAGAAAAAATTGTGATGAAAATCACCAAAAATATTGTTGTTTTCATTTCTAATATTGAATAAATAGACATACTTATGCCCAACTCGAGTTTTTGAATTTCAGAATCAAAATTTGCTTTTCACCCACATTTCTACTCAAGACCCTCGATAACTGTGTATATTGTTTAATCAAGGATTCTTGAGTCTATCTTTCATTTTGGTGTAGAAACAACTAATTGCGTCGGTAAGAAAGTCGAATACCTTAAGCCGTATGCCATTCTAAGATTTTAAGTTATCTAGCTCATTTTATCTTTGAAATTAATTGCAATGCTTTGACCAATCCGGCAACTTTGTGGGTGTGTTGTCTGAAAACCCTCACGAGACACAACTCGTCCTTTGGGGGTACCCAGGGGTTCAACGGCTTGTTGCATAGGCTAAATACAATCGTGTTTTCCGACGTTAGTGGCCTAGTTTAGTTTGTTGTTTTTATTTCATTTTTGTTGTAGTTTCATTTTGATTTACTCGGGACGAGTAAAGATCTAAGTTTGAGGGTGTGATAAGTGTTCGTTTTGCACGATTTTTGCTTATCAAATCTTCGAGTTTTGGTCTTCGTTCGTCCGAGTTTCGACTTTATTTGTTTATATTATTGCGTTTCTTGTTTTGTTTCTATTTCAGGGTTTTATTAGGTATTTTTGCCGAGTCGAAGCCATTTGAAAGCGAAACCGAATTTTCAAGCCAATTTTGGGGCCAAGAAGACCCAGATCGCGATCTGACATCTCTGGATCGCGAATCTGGGGGTTGTCACAGAACGAAAATGGATCAAGACCCAGATCGCGATCCAACAATCCGTATCGCGATCTGGGGTGTCTTACAGTGCTGAAATGTTGAAGACCCAGATCGCGATCCAGCAATCCGTATCGCGATCTGGGGGGTCTTACAGTGCTGAAATGTTGAAGACCCAGATCGCGATACACATTCCTGGATCGCGATCTGGCATGGTGGTGGGCAGTTCCCCGAGGAGATCGCAATCTGGGCACGCCTTTTTAGAACGATATTTTGTTTGCAAAGCTTCTTGAGGAAGCTTTGCATTTCACTATCAATAGAAAGGCCCTTTCATTCTTCTTTTCTTCTTCGAATTTTTACGGTTTTCGACAGTTCTTCGCGGGAATCATCAACGGGGGTTTCGACTTGTGTTTTTATTACGCAATTTCTTTACGTTTTGTTTTTCATTTCCTTTGTACATTCTTTTGACATTATGTTTGTTATGAACTATGAACATTTTCTTCTAGGGCAATGAAGCCTTGTATATATTGATTTCGATAGTCATTTCTGTTATCTATTTGTCGTGTTTTGATTTCGTTTATCTTTTCATGTATTAAATGCTCTCATTGTTTGATCAGCTCTCGGATTGATATTAAATAGGAATGAACTTGAGAGAGGATTTCTTGTTTGAAGTTAGTAAAACATAGCTTGGGGTGTGGAAATGGAGACATGATGCACCTCGGGTAGCCCTTAAGGACTTGACCTAAATGCTCTCTTAATAGCAGGTTCTGAACGGAGACGTCGGACCTGTGGGTAGACTCTAACTACATTGGAGACGGGGGTTAGAGTACATTAGCGTCTGGGTTAACGAATAGGAATGTGATTTTAGATAACGGATTTGTAGATCGTTGTTGATTATACATAGGTGGATTTGGTCCTAGAAGTCCCTTTTAAATCGAAGTCCCCCCGCGTTGAGTTATCGTTACTTTATTTACGTACATTCTATATTTGCATGTTTACGATCTTGCATGCTTATAAATTAGGGTTTCTCACCATTTCAAATATTTACGATCGGCTAGATAAAATAACGATAATATAATTACACTACTCAGCATTTGAATCTACAAGGTCCCTGTGGATCGATATCCGGAACCACTGTTCTGCAAAATGCGATACTGTATACTTGCGGTAACTTATACGTGAGGAAAACGCGTATCAATAACCTGAGGTAGTATAGAAAACGAGTTAGGAGAGCAAAGCAGATCAGTAGCTTAGCAATTTGATTATCCTGAGGTCCTTGCGAAATGATCACACGTGAACTAAGCCGGGGGTTTGATCCGGCGGAAACCCCTCCGACGTTCAAGTCAGATGTACAGATCGTGGAGATGGTAGAGAGAATAAGCACTCTAGATTACTTGTAAATAAGAAAACGTAACTTAACAAATGAGTAAAAACCTCTATTTATATGTTGTTGACTGGGTTGGGTTTACTTTGTTGTGCCCAAGCCTTGTTTTGAAGGTGCTTGGGCTTTCGTGTAATGGGCCCAATTATTAGACAAACTGGGGGCCCATTGGGTCGGCCCAATTAGGTATATCATTAAACCCCCCAACTCTCGAGTCGAGATGGGAGACTTGTCGAGGGGATTCCGGCTCGTGTCGAGAGTTAAATTTGATGTGGTTCACCGGATCGTAATTTGTAATTTCGGGTCGTAATTTGTAATTAATCGGCTTCAGAGTCTTTTCCCGCTCTTTTTTTTTAATTTATTTATTTGGCCACAAGATATATATTTAAGGGTTTTGAATAATATAACAGGGCCAAATAAACAGAATCGTGTTACGGTGGAGAGAATTAATTTCCATTCCTTGTGAAGAATAAATATGGGTGAGTATTTTTAATTTTTGGGTCTTCTTCTGTGCTATTGCTCCTTTATTATTAATTTTTTTTTTGTTGCGGTAGGATAGAAATCTTTATTTCTTGACTATTTCTTCGGAGAAAAATATTTATCATGTAGAACCCAGGTAAGTCGAAATCTTTGCAAATTAAAATTCGAGATCCGGTTGAAGGGGGTGAGAAAACTTTTGGTACAGTGGGTATGGAATACGAGAAGGTAGTAGTATCGGGTGAAAAAATCGGATCTGCGGCAGGCGGTGCATGAATCGAAGAGAGAGAGGTGGAGGTTGGTGGCAGCGATGGCTCGACTAGAGCCGTCGGCTCGGACCGAGCTGCCACCACCTCTTTGTTCTGTGAGGGTGCGCAGCCCGATGCAGGGATTGGCGCGGCTGGGGTAGATGGCGCGCGCGCATCGGGCACAGAGGCCGAAGGACGCCCGCGCGCGTCAGCGAGTCGAAGACGCGCGTCCGTGTGTAGGGGTGGCGGACGCGCGCGCGCGTTTGGGGGGAGACTGGGTTGCACGTGCGCACGGTATTGGGCAGCGGTGATGTGTCCGCGCGTGCGCTCGCGTCTGGAGAGCCGATTTCGGTTTGTGCGCGCGCGTCTGGAGAGGGGGAGTTGACGCGCATGAGGGCGCGTTGGTGAACATTTTGCAGGAGCGTGGCGGCGCATCCGGGGCCCTTTTCGGCGCTCGTCGCGGGATAATGATGTGCGAGCTGATGGGCATTCAGGTGTAGTTGATGCTTTTCATGGGGGGAGTCTTGGATGACGAGAAATTATTGATTCTTGGGGTGATGATGTAGGAACGAGCGTTAACGTTTGTGATGTTATTGATGAGGCTGGTTCTAGTAGACGTCGTTATGGGCGTCAAGTTGTTGATTTTGGGCGCGATAGTGATGAGTGAGATCAATCGCGTTCATCGAGTGAGCCCGCGGGATCGGATGGTGAAGTTGAAGCGATGGTTGAGGAGGAAGAGGAAGATGATATTCCGCTGGGTAATGTTGAGATGGATACGAGGAGGCAAAAGAAGATTAAGCCAATCAATTTTCACTTAGTTGATTTTGACAGTGTATTGACTGAAGAGCATTTGCGGTCTATTCGTCGATTAGTTGGAGGGGCAAGGAATATCGAGTTGTTGTTGCCTCAGAAGGGCGAACGTTTATACTCTCCACCAGCTGGGTTTCATACAGTTTACTTGTCGTATGTGACGTGTACTTCGCAGATCACTCCGCATACAACTTTGTTGAAGATTTGTGATAAATTTAAGATAGGGTATAGTCAGCTATCTCCGACCGTGCTTCTTATGTTCGAGGCTTTTCACCATAGAGCGTCGCAAGTAGGTTTGCCCAGTAGTGTGAGTTTGTTCAAGGCGTTATTTACAATGCATCGGCCGAATAAGCTGCCCTACTTTTGCGTTCATCCGCGGGTTCCCTACAAATTTTTGAAGAGTGTGAAGTTGTCGTTGAGGGATAGGAAGGCCCGTTTCTTTTATGCGAGGGCTCCCTCTTTTGACGTCCCCCTCATCTGGAACCCCACTTGTGAGAGTTTCAAGATTACCAAGAATATGGCGAAGAGGATTGAAGAATCTAGGTTGTGCGAGGTGGAATTTGACCCGAGGTGTTTGATATCGGATGGTCAGCGCCGCATATCCTTTTGTTGTCACCGAATTATTTTGTTTGTTTTGTTTTTTTGTTTTTTTTTTTTTTTTGTGTTGTTCTTCGGTTTTATTTATCTGTTGTCTCTTTTTTGTATAGATTGTATTGATTTTGCGGTGCTTCGAGCTAAGGCGAATGGGACTTCGAAGAAGACCTTGAAAAAGGTTCCCTCGAATTTGGGAGGTTCTTCGGGTAGCCTGCCCCGAGAGACGGTTCGTACAGAGACTCCACGAGTGAGCGAAGACGATCGCAGCTGTGCTGGTGAAGTGGAGGTGCGTCAACCCACTAAAGATCGTGGAAAGGGAAAGAGAGTGGACACCGAGTATGTGGCTATGCCAAAGCGTCCGTGGGTAGACCCAGGGGAGCCTTACGCTTTCCATGGTGGGGCAGGGAAGCAGTTGTTTACCTTTGGGGTGAATCGTGAGGGGAAGGAATCATATTGAGATGTGTCAGACCGTGGTTTGCCGATGATGAGTACCGAGGGCTTCGTTAGGGACTACGACCATGCTCAGATGTCCGGTAAGGGTTATTCACACATGTTGGAGTTGGTTGGTAGGGACATATGCCGGGTGAGTGTTTGATCTGGAAGCCCACTTGTGAGAGTTTCAAGATTACCAAGAATATGACGAAGAGGATTGAAGAATCTAGGTTGTGCGAGGTGGAATTTGACCCGAGGTGTTTGATACCGGATGGTGAGCGCCGCATATCCTTTTGTTGTTACCGATTTTTTTTTTTTTTTTTTTGCTTTTTTTGTTTTTTTGTTTTATTGTTTTTTTTTTTTTTTTGTGTTGTTCTTCGGTTTTATTTATCTGTTGTCTCTTTTTTGTATAGATTGTATTGATTTTGCAATGCTTCGAGCTAAGGCGAATGGGACTTCGAAGAAGACCTTGAAAAAGGTTCCCTCGAATTTGGGAGGTTCTTCGGGTAGCCTGCCCCGAGAGACGGTTCGTGCAGAGACTCCACGAGTGAGCGAAGACGATCGCAGCTGTGCTGGTGAAGTGGATGTGCGTCAACCCACTAAAGATCGTGGAAAGGGAAAGAGAGTGGACACCGAGTATGTGGCTATGCCAAAGCGTCCGCGGGTAGACCCAGGGGAGCCTTACGCTTTCCATGGTGGGGCAGGGAAGCAGTTATTTACCTTTGGGGTGAATCGTGAGGGGAAGGAATCGTATTGGGATGTGTCGGACCGTGGTTTGCCGATGATGAGTACCGAGGGCTTCGTTAGGGACTACGACCGTGCTCGGATGTCCGATAAGGGTTATTTCACACATGCTGGAGTTGGTTGGTGGGGACATATGCCGGGTGAGTGTTTGATCTGGAACCCCACTTGTGAGAGTTTCAAGATTACCAAGAATATGACGAAGAGGATTGAAGAATCTAGGTTGTGCAAGGTGGAATTTGACCCGAGGTGTTTGATACCGGATGGTTAGCGCCGCATATCCTTTTGTTGTTACCGAATTGTTTTATTTAGTTTTGCTTTTTTTTTTTTTGTTTTTTTTTTTGTGTTGTTCTTCGGTTTTATTTATCTGTTGTCTCTTTTTTGTATAGATTGTATTGTTTTTGCGGCGCTTCGAGCTAAGGCGAATGGGACTTCGAAGAAAACCTTGAAAAAGGTTCCCTCGAATTTGAGAGGTTCTTCGGGTAGCCTACCCCGAGAGAGCGTTCGTGCAGAGACTCCACGAGTGCGCGAAGACGATCGCAGTTGTGCTGGTGAAGTGGAGGAGCGTCAACCCGCTAAAGATCGTGGAAAGGGTAAGAGAGTGAACACCGAGTATGTGGCTATGCCAAAGCGTCCGCGGGTAGACCCAGAGGAGCCTTACGATTTCCATGGTGGGGCAGGGAAGCAGTTGTTTACCTTTGGGGTGAATCGTGAGGGGAAAGAATCATATTGGGATGTGTCGGACCGTGGTTTGCCGATGATGAGTACCGAGGGCTTCGTTCGGGACTACGACCGTGCTGGGATGTCCGGTAAGGGTTATTCACACATGCTGGAGTTGGTTGGTGGGGACATATGCCAGGTGAGTGTTTGATCTGGAACACCACTTGTGAGAGTTTCAAGATTACCAAGAATACAAGGAAGAGGATTGAAGAATCTAGGTTGTGCGAGGTGGAATTTGACCCGAGGTGTTTGATACCGGATGGTGAGCGCCGCATATCCTTTTGTTGTCACCGAATTTTTTTGTTTGTTTTGTTTTTTTTTTTTTTGTGTTGTTCTTTGGTTTTATTTATCTGTTGTCTCTTTTTTGTATAGATTGTATTGATTTTGCGGCGCTTCGAGCTAAGGCGAATGGGACTTCGAAGAAGACCTTGAAAAAGGTTCTCTCGAATTTGGGACGTTCTTCGGGTAGCCTGCCCCGAGAGACGGTTCGTGCAGAGACTCCACGAGTGAGCGAAGACAATCGCAGCAATGCTGGTGAAGTGGAGGTGCGTCAACCCGCCAATGATCGTGGAAAGGGAAAGAGAGTGGACACCGAGTATGTGGCTATGCCAAAGCGTCCGCGGGTAGACCCAGAGGAGCCTTACGCTTTCCATGGTTGGGCAGGGAAGCAGTTGTTTACCTTTGGGGTGAATCGTGAGGGGAAAGAATCGTATTGGGATGTGTCGGACCGTGGTTTGCCGATGATGAGTACCGAGGGCTTCGTTCGGGACTACGACCGTGCTCGGATGTCCGGTTAAGGGTTATTCACACATGCTGGAGTTGGCTGGTGGGGACATATGCCGCGTGAGTATTTGTCTTTTTAGAACACGATTTTATGTTTATTTCCTCTTTTTCTTGAGTAATCAAAAAAAAAATTATAGTTGGTAACGACTTGGAGGTATCTCATGGAGCAAGATGTGAAAGTGGAAGCTAGGAAAGAAGAGGAGCGGGCTCAAAGTCAGGCGCATGAGGACAAACTTCGAATCCAGTTATAGATAGCGCGGTCTGATCTTGCTCAACGGACGGAGGAGCTTGCTCAGAGGACGGAAGAGCATGAGGTTAGCCGAGGTTAGGCGAAGGCCTATAAGGATGATGTTGAGAAATTGAACGAGTGCTATGATCAGCTGAAAGCGAAGTATGAAGTTGAGAAAGCGACGGGAAAGAGGTTTCGTGCTACGTCTGGGGGTGCTGTTTATAAAGAGTCCATCGTGGAGGAAACCAAACTTAGCTTCCAAAGTAGTACTGAGTGTCATGCTATGATTGTGGAACGTGCTTTGGCTGCAGTTTATAAGCCATTAGTTCTTACCTGTCGCAAATACCTTCGCGAGGTGGGTGGCATCAGTGAGAGGGTCATTCGAGGGATGGAGCCTGGTATATCCGATGAAGGGGAGGATGAGGTAGATGTCAATGAGACAGGCACTGAGCTCGTGGATGACATGGTTTCTAATGATCCCACTACCGGGGCGTCTTCCGCTCGTGGTGGGGGAGCTTAGATTTATATGGTAGCTTGCTAGGATAGTTGAACCTCGTTTTTTTTCTTTTTTTCTTTTTTGGAACATTTAGTTTATTTTTATCATTGATGTAGATGGGTATGCTCACTACCATTTCGTTTGAATTTTCTTCCTTATTTAACATTTGAAGTTTGATATCTTGATTTATTTATTTTGGCATTGTCAAGAGTTTTATGCGTTGCTTATATGTATTTACATTTAGCATTGTACGCGATGTACTTGAGGAGGGGATCAGTCTCCCAAGGTTTTTGTTAAGGGTCGTGCCCTTTGTTCGGACCGCGTGGGTCTTAAAGATTTTAGGTATGTGGCCACGTTTGAAAAGTAGGACCCAGTAAAACAAATAAAGAGATTTAGATAATCCAGCTGGCCAGGCTATATAGATTATCTTAATTTCTCCAAGAGTTTGTAGGGTTGTATTGAAATGAGCTCGTCGTAACGGTTAAATAGTATAGAGATAATAACATCGAGAGTAAAGCAAAAACTTGATTTATTCAACGGTAGAAAGTGAGAATTCTTACAAGCCTGCGTGAGGTGAAGAGAAATAATTTGTGAATGTCACAAGCCTACGTGAGGTGAAGGGAAATAAATATTGCAAAAGCAAATGAGTTGAAATAATAAAAACTCTTCTAAGTGATTACACTAATTTGTTTTTCTTCCACGTCTTCCTTGTACTCGTCCGTGTTGTTGTGCTGATGGTAAGTTGATTTCCTTTGGCGTCTCTATGCCTGAAAAATATAGTATAAAATTTTTTAAACACTTGTACTGAAAACTTAGTAATTGTATAAGTTGGGGTGATGTGTACTATAAAGTCACGCGTACCCACTAAGGGGGTTGTTTCTCTTTCTCGCACTCCGAGATATGAGATCAACTCGTGAGTTGCTGCGATTTGCTGCGTAATCATGCATATTAAATGTAATGGCTTTATTATGTTAGTATAAATACACAAGAACATGCGTGTGATATCATTTAATAGAAGTCGTGTTACCCTTGGCGATGTAGTCTGGAGTATCTTCGCTCTTTGGGCCAGTGATGAGTGGTAGGTATCCCCTCGTAATTGATTCTCTATCTGTAGAAGGTGATGAAAAGTGATTATGGAATGCTGATGTAGGTAATATTAAAAGCCCCCTAGTTTAGGTGGGACGTTTACGCACCTCGTTATGGAGTAGAAACTTCCTGAGCGTGTAGAGACAGTTTGTGACGCCCGCCTTCTATGAAGCGTTTGTCAAATTACTCTCATTAATTAATAAACTTCAATAATATACATGTATAAATTATTATTATACCACATAATAAAAATTAAGGGGTGTTACACAGTTTTGCAAGACGAGTGACGTGGGAGGTCGCGAAGCCTCAAGCGTAGAACCTTTTAAGGTTCCCTATATTCCAGATTCTGGGTATAGGGTGTCCGTCAAGGTTCTCAAGACGATATGCTCCAGTGTTGACCTCTTTTGTGATTTTATATGATCCTTTCCATTTTGGGTCGAGCTTACCAATGGGGCGCGAGGCTTCAACTTTTTGGAGACTAAATCTCCCACTTGGAAGGATCGAGGGCGGGCCTTTGAGTTATAGGCCTTGGCCATTCGTGTTTTGTACATCTGTTGTAGGATGTATGCAATCTATCGTAGCTCATCTACGAGGTCGAGGCTCCCTCGCATAGCTTCTTCGTTAGTTGCGGGATCATAGTTGGTAACTCGCCAAGATGGTTCCCCGATTTCAATAGGTGCGATAGCCTCTGTGCCGAAAGCCAAATTGAAAGGCGATTCTCCAGCTGCAGCTCGTGGGGTTATTCGATAAGCCCATAGGACGCTGGGCAATTCTTCCACCCATTTCCCTTTGGCACTTCCAAGCCTTGTTTTAAGGTGTTAGAGTATGGTGCGATTCGTGACCTCCGTCTGGCCGTTGGCTTGTGGGTTGGCTACGGATGTGAAGAACTGTTTTATGTCTAGGCCGAGGCACCAATTCTTCACTTTGTCACCACAAAATTGGGTTCCATTATCTGAAATAATGGAACGTGGAATCCCAAAGCGACATACGATATTCTTCCATAAGAATTGGATGACTTCTTCTTCTCGGATTCGTGCTAAGGGTCCAGCCTCCACCCACTTGGTGTAGTAATCCACTGCTACAATGAGGAACTTGCGTCCTCCTATGACGGGCGGGAATGGTCCGACTAAGTCCATCCCTCATTGAGCGAAAGGGATGGGGCTCTCAATCGGTTGCATTAATGCCACTGGTAGGTGAGGGATGTTAGCATTCTCTTGTCATGGTTTACACCGTTGGACTAGTTTCTTCGCGTCTTCATGCATCGTTGGCCAGTAGTAGCCTTGTTTAATAGTTTGAGAGCTAAGTTTCTGCCACTCAAATGATTTCCGTAAATGCCTTCATGTACTTCTCGGAGTACATAATTTGTTGTGGTTGGGTCGACGCATTTGAGATAGGGGAATGAGAATCCTCGTTTGTAAAGTTCTTCTTCCACTATTATGAAGAGAGCGGCTCTCGTTTTTAACATCCGTGCCTGGGTGACATCAGCTGGAAGTTCTTCCTTCTTGAGATACTTTATGATTGGAGTGAACCAGCACGGTTTGTCCTCCTAGTTGTAATGCACTTCATCGGCTGAAGTTATCTCCGGCTGAGGCGAGGTGAGGAGCGTCACCTTCCGACTTCTGATTCTTGCCATGGAGCTTCCAAGCCTAGCTAATTTGTCCGCATGGATGTTACTGGAGCGAGGTACTTATCTTATTTCGTAGTTCTCGAACTTGGATAACAGAGTGTGTGTGAGATCTAAGTATTTGGCCATGGAGTCTTCTTTAGCCTCGTAAGTTCCGAGTACATGGTTAACGACGAGCTGAGAGTTGCCTTGGATTAGGAGCTTACGCGCTCCGGTTGCTAGGGCGAGGCGGATTCCAGCTATCAAGGCTTCATATTCAGCGACATTGTTTGAGGCTATGAATTCGAATCGTTGAGCATATTCGAATTCATCTCCGTAGGAGTTCGTTAGTACGATACCCGCGCCACCTCCTGTGGCTGTGGAAGATCCATCAACGCTGACAGACCAAGCAGGCAGGGAGGTGCTCTCTTCTACTGAGGTCATTTCTACTAAGAAGTCGGCCAATACTTGCGCCTTGATGGCGGGGCGGGGATTGAATTCTACCCCGTACTCACTCAGCTCTATTGCCCATTTGGCTAACCGCCCGGATGTCTCGGGACTCCTTAATATCTACTTCAAGGGGTAATTGGTGAGAACTACCACTTGATGTGATTGGAAGTAAGGTCGGAGCTTCCGAGCTGCGTTGATGAGGGCGAGAGCGAGCTTCTCCATATTGGTATAGCGTTGTTCGGCTCCTTGGAGGGCGCGACTTATGTAGTATATAGGCTGGTGGCCTTTTCCTCCATCTCGGATGAGGACTGCGCTGATGGCATCAGCTGAGGTAGTTAAGTACAGGAGGAGGGTGTCTCCGGGATGAGGTTTTGTGAGCAAGGGTGGTGATGCGAGATATGACTTCAGCTCGACGGAAGCCTTTTGACAAGCTTCATCCCATTCAAACTTTTTTCCTCCCCTTAAAATCTTGAAGAATGGGAGAGCCCTGTCCGCTGATCTTGAAATGAACCTGTTCAAAGATGCCAGGCAGCCGTTAAGTTGTTCGACTTTCTTGATCGATGTTGGTGGAGCCATGGAGGTGATGGCTTCGATTTTTCGTGGGATTATTAGTTTCGATTCATCGCTGCGAAATCATATATCTCAAAAATTTGCCTCCCCGAACTCTGAACGAACATTTGAGGGGGTTGAGTTTCATCTTGTATTTTCGCAGGATGGCGAAACACTGATCCAAATCGGTTAAGTGGTCCGAGACCTTGACACTTTTGACGAGCATGTCGTCGATGTACACCTCCATATTCTTGCCGATTTGGTCTGCGAACATTGCGTTCACTAGACGTTGGTAAGTGGCTCCCGCGTTTTTTTAATCCGAAAGGCATAACTTGGTAGCAGTAGATGCCTTGATCGGTGACGAAGTTGGCCCTCTCTTGATCTTCTGGGGTGAGCAAGATTTGATTGTATCCTTGATATGCGTCAAGGAAGCTGAGGAGCTCACATTCCGAGGTCGAATCGATGAGTTGGTCGATTCTAGGTAAAGGAAAGGGGTCCTTCGGACAAGCTCTGTTGAGGTCGGTGAAGTCGACGCATAACCTCCACTTGCTACCGGGCTTGGGAACGAATACTACGTTCGACAACCATTCAGAATACTGAACTGGTCGTATATGACCTGCATCTAAAAGTTTTGCCACTTCCGCCTTGATGTGTTTGTTGCGTTCGGGACCAAATGTCCGCTTCCTTTGTTTGATCGGCTTCAAGCTTTTGTCGACGTTGAGCCGATGTAGAGCTACATGAGGGGGAATGCCCGATAAATCTTGGGCTTTCCAAGTGAACTCATCTCTATTGTGTCGCAGGAAGTTGATTAGTTGCTGCTCCATCTCTGGATCTAGATCAGATCTAATGCGTAGGAGCTTGGAATCATCTCCAGCTGTGAGCTCTATGAGCTTAAGCTCTTCGACAGCCGCTAGCTTGATGTTGTCGTCAGGTACACTGATGAGGATTTCTCTATCGTCCTCGATGATCGCGTTGACCCATTTCCGTTTGTCGGGTTTTTGGGTGTCGTCTCCCCTTCTAGACGGTTTGGCTTCTTGGATGGTTCTCGTAAGGCTCTCGCATAGTACTCTCGATCAAGACGTCTATCTCCAAGTAACTCCCCCATTCCATAAGGAGTGGGGAATTTCCACTTTTGGTGGTAGGAGGAAGACACTGACTTGAATGTATGGATTGCTGGCCTCCGTAGGATGATGTTTTAGGGGGAAGGCTTGTCGACGATGGGGAATTTTATCATTTTGGTAACTCGACAAGGGTTGTCCCCTAAGGAATCCCATGGATAAAACGCCCTCCCTAGTGAATCCTTTTAGCGGTGTAGTGATGGGGCTAAATCGGGCATTATCTATGCCCAGCTGGTTGAATGTATAGAGATACATGATGTCTGCTGAGCTTCCACCGTCCACTAAGATTTTCTTAACCAAAAAGTTGGCTACCGATGCTGTGACTACAAATGCGTCGACATGGTCTTCGTCTGGGCCTTTGAGGTCCGAGGAGTCGAAGACTATGCTATGGTTAGGCCTTTATATCTGATAGATAGATACGGATGGAGAGGCGTGCTCTTGATTCATACGTGCCGACCGAGCGAGGGAGCGTCTCGCATTTTGAGAGTCGCCACCCGCCGATCCTCCGGAGATAAAGGCAATGACTCCCCGGGTGGGTTGATTATCATTGTTATCTAGTTCGCGCCGATGACCCCCGTCCTCTCGTCGTTGCGGTTGATCTCGATTGTTATCTCGGCGTGGGAGGTCATCACGGTGCTTGTTTCGAGGTTTGTCAATATATTCGCCTAAGTGGCCCTACTTGATCAACTTCTCAATTGCTAATTTGAGTTGTGCGCATTCCTCGGTAGTATGTCCTTTGTCCTTATGGAATCGACAGTAGCGATCCAATTTTTTTCGTTTCGCATTGGGCTGCACTGGGCGTGGAGGTTCTGCTAGACCTCTTTGTTCTATCACATGAAAGATTTCAGTGAGGTGAGTGTTTAGCGGAGTGAATCGATTGTAGGGGGATGACGGTTGGCCTTGAGGTGGGGGTGGTGGACGTCGATCGTCCTAATGTCTTGTCGGTCATCTTCCCTCTTCCTCTTGGGAGGGGCATGGTAGAGGCTCCCTCTTCGTACATATTTCTCAGCTCGGTTCAACAACTCCTCTAGGTTGCCTGGAGAGGCCTTCCGGCAATAGATTCTTTGAACCTGCCCGGCTTCAAGTTTTGTTGCATGATCGCGGAGAGCATGTCTTGTCCTACGCTTGGGACTTCGTGGACGGCTTCCACAAAACGCTTGATGTAGTTGCGGAGCGTTTCGTTGTCTCTCTGTACTACAGAGAAAAGGTGTGCTGGGGTCTTGGCATATTGTTTGTTGATGGCGAAATGGTTGGTGAAGCGCTGCGACAATCGAGCGAATGTGTGGATCGATCCCGTAGGTAGAGAGTTGAACCAGTTCATGGCCCGCTTGGAGAGAGTAGTGCGGAATATTTTGCTTATTGCGGCATCTGTTGGCCCATACAAATCTGCAATGGCGTGGAATTTCTCTATGTGTTCTTGTGGGTCGGTGGTTCCTTCAAACTGAGGTAACCCTGAGATCTTCACTCCTTGAGGCAGTACCTCGTTGAGAATGTCCATGGTGAAAGGACAACGTCTTACTGGGGCATTCATTCTTCCGCCAATTGGATTGTTCAATTGGGGGAAGGAAACTTGACGCTGTTTACCTCGCCTTCTCCCTCATTAAAGAGAGGGACTCTCTGTGGAGACGCATTTCCTCGTGGCGGTGAGCGCTGACGTTGTTGTCTGGGTTGTGCCCCCCCTGTGATTAGTGGACAAGCTGCACCCGGGACCGTGGATCCGAGGTGGATGAGGAGACACTTATATTGGTTATGATTTGGCGGTGGTGCCATGGGTGGCACCACAGGTGGAGCTGGCGCGTGTATCGCGTTGGGAGCATTTGCTCCCATCATGGCGATGTATTGGTTCACGGCCTTTGTGGCAGCGCAAGTTGAGGCTTCTGCTATCATGCGTTGGAGCGAATCATCGGTTATCTGAACCGTTTGGGGAGCAGGGAGTGGCGGATCGGCGAGTGGTGGGTCCCGAGGGGGAATCACGTGAACCTCGCGAGGCGGATCCGGAGCACGTGGAGGAGGTGGCAAGCCAGAGCCTCCGCGGATTGGAAGGTTGTTAGCTGTGTCATTCTCTCTTCGAGCGGATGTCTCAGGAGGATCTTGCTGGCTACGTGATCTGGTTTGCATCTTCGCACAGACGGCGCCAAAATGATGATGCTAATTACTTAGATCACCTGGGGTAGTGTAGAAAACGAGTTAGGAGAGCAAAGCGGATCAGTAGCTTAGCAATTTGATGATCCTGAGGTCCCTGCGAAATGAACACACGTGAACTAAGCCGGGGGGTTGATCCGGCGGAAACCCCTCCGACGCTCAAGTCAGATGTACGGATCGTAGAGATAGTAGAGAGAATAAGCACTCTAGATTACTTGTAAATAATAAAACGTACCTTAACAAATGAGTAAAAACCTCTATTTATATGTTGTTGACTGGGTTGGGTTTACTTTGTTGGGCCCAAGCCTTATTTTGAAGGTTCTTGGGCTTTCGTGTAATGGGCCCAATTATTAGACAAATTGGGGAAGGTATATCAAAACCTATATAATTTTTTTATTTATCTCTGTGCACCTATTGTGAGTTTAGTCATTGACCAATAATAAAAAGACAAATATACACAGTAGCGGAGCCACGTTGAAGGCTAGGTGGGCTTCAGCCCACCCTGGTTAATTTTGTTTATGGAATATTTTAATGCGAATTATGTTTAGTTATTATTTTTATACATATTTTAATCCTTATCTATTTTAATTAGCCCACCCAACAAATTTGTAATATACTTTAAAGAGCTCTAATAATTATATTTTAGAAAATATAAAATTTAATATATATAATTTAATTAAAATATATAAATGTCTATTTATTTTGCTCTATATTTTTTAAAAAAACTCTTAAAAAAGTTCGGGGACCCAACCTCCGAACCCCATAAAATTTTAGCCCACCTTTACCGCAAATCCTGGCTCAGCCACTGAATATACCGTTCAAGTAATAACGTAAAATTAGAAATAATATATAATAGAGGCCGGATTGCAATATACTAAACTTCTGAAATTTAAATTAGGAGACTGAATTGTAGTTTTCTCAAAACATTATTAAACGTAGGTTGAAACACACACTACGCACACCATCACCTCGAACTTTATGAAACTCCAATCCGCCACCTACCTCTCCACCGCCAACCAATCATCAATCACTTATCGTCTGAAACTCCCCAAAATCCGCCGCTAACTTTCTTCACGAAATCCAGAGCTAATTTCACATAACTTCCCTATGTATTTCGAATGGCTAAAAATACATTTGTGTTCAAAATATTAGCAAGAAACTCCTGACAAAAAACACTGCCCCTTATTTAAAATTAGTTGTTGACTCATGTGAAATCACAAAACTACCCCTAATTAAAAACAAATAATAAAGTAAAGGGCAAATTACTGCCACCCCTGGGTTATGGTCAAATTACGAAACACCCCCCCCCCCCCTCCGGTTTGGGTAATTACAGCCACCCCCTCAACTATGTATTATCTTATCAAAATACCCTTTCAAAGGTAAATTTAGGGATGTTAAATCGGTAAAATTGAACCAAAATTTCGGTACGCCAACATTTCATACCGTTTAAACGAACTGAATATACGATTTAGTTCGGTAAATAACCGAATCACATAAATTTTATGTAAAAATATTTAAAAGAAGGGGTGATTGTAATTACCCAAACATAGGGGTTTTTTCGTAATTTGATATACCTCAGGGGTGGCCGTAATTTGCCGTAAATTTATTAGTTATTACAGAATCATCAGTTTTTTACTAGAATATCTTTAATATTTTTCCATGTTCTTCATATTTTTCATATGTTAGAATTAAATAACATTCATCCTTCTAACATGGTAAGAGATACCATGCTATTGTTCCATTTACTATATAGTCTATTCTTTAATTTTATACTTGGGCAATTATGTTAGTGTTGATCGGTCTAACTTCTCTTTTTTTTTTTCTTACTTTTGGCTATTATATTTTGTGTTGACCGTTATTATGATCTTCTCATCAGAGAACAATCCTCTTAATTGCTCACCTCACATCACCCTTAACCCTTACTCACGAAGATTTCATACAACACTTAACCAAAATCCGATGTCCAAACAAGTGCAAGGGATTTATTATTATGGATTTTAAATCCGCCTCCAAATCACTCTACCCAAATGGACCTTTGGTGTTTTTCAAATCTCAGTGAAACGTTGTTTATAGGTCTTCAAAACAGCATAGAATAATGTACGAATCGCGTTGGCTTCGGTCTCCATAATGAAATGAGATCGGACAGAAAACGGAGAGGCGTGCTTTGACTGATTCCTGGGCAGATAGATGGTTTTACTTGCTAGGCTTGGGACATCAATTATGAAGATTATTTAGGCCAAAACTTCCAATACAAACTCCTAAAAAAAAGGTGGGGGCGCTGCCCCTGAATCTCCTTATATGTATTGCTCACTATCGTATAAAATAGGGGAAAGTACAGTTTGCACCCTTGTACTATAGTGTTTGTCACAAACACCCCCTGAATTATAAAACGTAACAAAACGATCCATTCGTTTCATATCAGTTTGTGATATGTTGACATGGCAAGTTGACTTTCTCGAATTACATTGTTTTGACATTTTTACCCTCAAATTTCTATATTGATTTTATATTTTATTTTTATGTATAAAGTCAAATCTTGCACCATGGTTACACGAGTTGAGATTAGGATATTCCGGACGAGAAATGGAGTAAAAAGACTGATGAAACCCGAGCTAAAAAACACAGCAACAACAACAACAAAGCAACGCCCCCCGCAGGAAGGCCAATTAAACACAAACCAAACGTCAAAAAAGCCCTTGAAAAGCTTGTGGAGCATCGGATCAACGGGGACCAACAAAAGCTTGATGGCGCGAAGATGAAGCACCACCACAGTAAATTTTGCACCAAAATTCAGGGATTTAGCGGATTTCTGAAACGAGCATGGGGCACAAATCTCGATTTTTCTCCTATTCAATTTTTGGTTTTTTGGATTTTCTGGAAAAAAAAATTAAAAAAGAGGATGATATCTAGAATTTGATTGGGTTTTGTTGGGAAAACATGAAAACTTGAGGAGTTTTGCAGAAAAGAAACATGGGGTTAATCTAAGTTTTAGAAAAGAGAAAAAAACCGAGCTGAAGCGCAAATTCTACCTTAATAATCTGGGATTGGATGCATAAGAGAGTACAAGAGGGGAGGAGAGGAGAGGGAAAGAAAAAAGAGAACCCATGTGCAAAGAAAAGAAAAGAGAAAAATTGGCGAGAAGAAATGAAGAAGAAGACAGAGGAGAAAGAAAGAATAAGATAGAGCAAAATTAGAGGGCAAATAAGTAATTGCATACGAAAACTGACTCTGTTAGTTTTTTTAACGTTGACCCCAAATTGTAGGGACCGTTTTGTCACGTTTTGTAGTTCAGGAGAGCGTTTGTGACAAGCTCCATAGCTCAGGGGTGCAAACAATATTTTTCTCCATAAAATATTGGCTTTGTTAATGGCGACATCTCAGTAAGTATTTGGATAAATTGTGAAAACTTTATTGAACTTAGGTTAAATAACAAAAAACACCCCACCTATCTGTAATAATCAAAAACCACCTTTGATTAACTGTTGATTGAGTTTTGTAACAGAAAATGTGTTCTATTATACCTTCTGTTAAATAGGTGAGAAATAAAAAAAAAAGTATTATTGTTCGCATTGGTGCTCACGTTTTTGTATCAATTGTGTCCCAAGATACAACGATCTTATTTCGAGTAAGTAGCACTATAAATCTCAAAATCTACGAACACTAAAATGTGTTTTGAACTCGAATAAGAATACAAAAGAAAATATTTACAAATAAATATCCGGGCTAAAGAAAGAAGAGCTCCAATGTAAAATTATGGAATTGAATGAAAAATATATAAGTTATTCAAATGGTGGATTGTAGGATATATTCATAGATTCTCAATAGTTATAGTCATTGGCCAACAATCACAATTCCTAGGAAAATAATTCATGAAAAAAGTTCCATAACTTTTCATATAAACGAAACACCTCCATGTGGTGATTTTTCACTTATTATTTTCCACAATTAAATACTTTAAGTGATTTATTAATTTCTCATTCACCAATAAATAATTTTGAGAAAATAAATTTAATTTACTTAAATATTTAACTCAAAATTTTCAACGCATATATGGCTCCCCAATAGTAAAATTCTAGCTTCGCTACTGATCACTGATCACGCCTATATTTCAACTTACTTCCCTTGTTCCTGTTGGAATAAATGGACTTAATGTGAATTGACCATTGGAATTAGTGTCAATTCAATATTGGAAGAAATGAGCATTCATGTTAGAATAAGTGGGGGATTGAATGTTAGAATAAATGTGAATTTGAAGCATCATTGTCTAGATGTATCTAGACAATTGTCTTTTGATTTTCCTATGTATTAATTTAGAATTAGAAAATTTGTTAGTCTAAGAGTCATCTTGTAATTTATTAGAAGATTAATGTACTCCTCACTATAAATATGGAGTGCTAGAAATGATTGTAAGCAAGACAAAAAAAAAAAAAAAAAGTAATTTTTCCACCCACAAAACACTAGTCTTATTACTTTCTCTACACAAAAATATTATTTTTTTCAAGTCTTCACAAAATCACTAAAATCCAAATTCGGGATTAATCATTTTATCCCATCCTAGTGCCTACGAATTGGCATCAGAGCCATCTTAAAAAATGTCCACCAACCTTGCTTCTCTTATACCTCGTTTCAATGGAGAAAAATTCGATTATTGGAGTAATCTAATGAAGCTTTGTCTTGAATCTCAAGATATTTGGAGCATTGTTGAAGACGTTGTTCAGACTCCCGAAAATAAGGATCAATTGACGAATGCACAAAGGCAAACTTTGAGAACCGAAAGACAAAAAGATCGAAAAGCTATTTTCCAAATATATCAAATCCATCGAAGTTCCCGTCTATGAAAGACTAACCAAGGCGGGTAGTTCCATGGAGGCATGGGAAATTCTACAAACAACCTATGCCGGGAAAAATGAAGTAAAGAAAGTTCGTTTGCAATCTTTGAGGGCTGAATTCGAAAAATTGGATATGAAAGAAAACGAAAAAATTGTTGAATATTTTACAAGAATCACCTCTCTTGTAAATCAAGTGGCGACAAATGGCGAAGTCATGGAAACCCAAAGGGTTGTCGAAAAAATTATGCGAAGTTTGCCGCTGAAATTTGATCATGTTGTTGTGGCTATCGAAGAGTCACAAGATCTTTCATCAATGGCGTTGGAGAGTCTACAAGGACGATTGAAGGTGCACGAAGCAAGGATTCTTCAAAGAAATCCTCAAATATCTTCTTCGGATCAAGCATTAAAATTCCAAGTTACATTCACGGGAGGCCGTGGCTCGTTCTGTGGATGTGGCTGAGGTCGTGGCCAAATAAGATGAGGAAGAAACTCTTACAACAATTACCGTGGACAAGCCAAATCAAATGATGAGGCAAAAGAGGAGGAGAAATATTTTCCGAACAATTTTCAAAGAGGAAGAGGCCGAGGACGAGGATCATATAAAGGTACAAGGTCTTACGTTGAGTGTCATTATTGTCACAAACCGGGACACAAAATCAATGATTGTTGGGAAAAATATCCAAAAAAAAAAAAAAAAAAAAAAAGCAAGAAGTTGGTTATTTGCATGAAAATAAAGTCGGAAATATGGAGACTTTATTGATTGCATCTAACGGTAGCTTTGAAAATACTTGGTATTTAGATAGTGGTGCGAGCAAGCACATGACGGGGAATAAAAAATTATTCTCAAATCTTGTCGAAGCTAGCCATGGTTACGCTTGGAGATGGATACACCAATGCATTAGAAGGTGTTGGAGAAATTGTTTTCAAAACAAAATCCGGAAAAGTCGAAACAATGTCCGAGGTTTACTATGTACCTAACTTGGCAAGTAATTTGCTAAGTGTTGGTCACTTGATGAGGAAAGGTTTCTACATGTTTTTCGATAACTTCACTTGTATTTTAAAAAAGAAGGATCAACACATTGCAAATATCGGTATGACCGGAAATAATATTTTTCTGATCAAACTTGATAATTTTGAAGTCTCTTGCCATTTAACTATGAAGGACGATGTTTCAAAGTTGTGGCATGACCATTTTGGGTATCTTAATTTCCAAATTTTGAAGGAGTTATCAAACATGAAATTTTTTCAAGGATTGCCGAACATTAAAGCCATTGACGAAATTTGTGAAGAATGCCAATTGGGGAAGCAACACCGAGAGCCATTTCCTTACAAGTCAAATTAGAAATCAAAGTCACCCTTGGAGCTCATTCATAGTGACCTTTGTGGACCATTTCAAGTTCCCTCTCTCGGTGATAATCGGTATTTCTTGTTATTTATTGATGATTTTACAAGAAAAGTTTGGGCTTATTTTGTGAAAGAAAAATCCGAAACTCTTTCATGCTTTAAAGATTTTAAAATCCAAGTTGAGAAATTTTCCGGTTTCAAAATAAAAAATTTGAGGAGTGATCGTGGTGGAGAATATTTATCTTCTTTATTTGAAGAATTTTGTCGAATCCATGGGATTAAACATGAATTGACGGCCCGGTATACACCACCAACAAAATGGCTTGGCGGATCGAAAAAATCGAACAATCATGGATATGGTTCTGTGTATGTTGAAAAAGAATAATATTTTATCGTAGTTTTGGGCTGAAGCGGTCGCTTGTGCCGTTTATTTGATCAACTGATCACCGACGAAGAGCTTGGAGAATTCTACTCCAAATGAGGTGTGGTATGGAAGATCCAGTTCTTCATGGAAGAACAAAACACATTCGACTTCGTTTTCATTTCTTAAGAGAACTTTTTCATGAGGGTGAACTCAATCTTGAGTACTGCAAAGGTGAAGAACAACTTGCGGATATTTTCACTAAGCTACTTGGAGGTCCCGTTTTCTCGAAAAATGTTGAAGGCTTGGGAGTCAAAAGCAAATTCAATTTACGGGAGGCAATGTTGGAATAAATGGACTTAGTGTGAATTCAATATTGGAATTAATGGCAATTAAATATTGGAAGAAGTGGGCATTCGTATTGGAATAAGTGGGGGATTGAATGTTAGAATAATTGTGAATTTGAAACACCATTGTCTAGATGTATCTAGACAATTGTCTTTTGATTTTCCTATGTATTAAATTAGAATTAGAAGAGTTGTTAATCTAAGAATCATCTTGTAATTTATTAGAAGATTAATGTACTCCTCACTATAAATATGGAGTGCTAGAGATGATTGTAAGCAAAACCAAACAACAAAAAGAAAAGTAAATTTCTCATCTATAAAACACTAGTCTTATTACTTTCTCTACTCAAAAATATTATTTTTTTCAACTCTTCACAAAATCACTAAAATTCAAATTCAGGATTAATCATTTTATCCCATCGTGGTGCCTACGGTTCCCAAATAACACAAAGTCAATACACGCACGGGACGGTTTCAACCAATGTACCATTATACATGTTCTCTAGATATACAAAGTCTATTCCCATTTCCAAAGATAAAACTATACTCTAGATATTTATACATACATGTATATATATATACACACACACATATAGCTTCTTCTCCACGGATTTCTCCTTATAGCTTCAACAATGAAGGCAAGCGAACGTTGCTGCTTATGCTACTGTATTTGCGCTCCAATCATCGCTTGCATTGTTATAACCGCAGGCCTAACCGTCGACAAGAAATACTACGCAGGCCCACGATGCTACATCAAAGAATTCTATGTCCCCGCCCTCGATCTGTCGTCCCAGGGCAAGATTCCGTATAATAATAATAATAATAATAATTCCGTAGTAGTAGTAATTAACCCTTCTCTCTTTTTCGATCTCTCCTTCCATAACATCGAGTACAGTATACGCTATGGAGATGTTAACATCACCATCTCGTACGACCGAAGCGGCGCGGTTGCGAGCTACGTAGTTCCGAGCTTTGACCAGGACTGGATGGAGACGGACTACCGGCGGGAGGTGGTGGAGAGCCGCGGAGTGCCGTGGGAGAACGCTTTGAAGGCGGTTTTGAATGGGTCCACGGTGGTTTTTCGGGTTGACGTGGCGGCGGGGCCCAAGTTTAAGAGACAGTTTGGGAAGTATTCCAAGAAGAAAAAGGATGTGAGGATTGGTGCTGACGTGGAGGTTAATGGAACTGGTCTGAAGGTGAAGAGAGGGGATATTAGGCTCGACTCGGCTGCTTCACAGCGTTGGCACGTGGGAATTTTTGTTCTTTTTCTGAGCCATTTAATTACGTGGCACTATTTTTTATTTTGAATTATTATTATTATTATTATTATTATTATTATTATTATTATTATTATTATTATTATTATTATTATTATTATTATTATTATTATTATTATTATTATTATTTTATATGCGTGACAACATGAATTGGAACTGTTGATTGTACTTTGATCTTGTTGTTTTAAGTGTTTTGTGCTGTGCACGAATTAATTATACAGTTGTTTTAATTGTTTGAATTCGTTTTTTAATATATATTGGGTCAAATTATTGAAAAAAACTCTGATGTTTGGGTAATTATAATTTATAACCACCCCTCAACTATAAATCTTTTTATATGTCTACCCTTTCAGTTTCAAATTTAATGGAATCTTCTAGATTATATGGAATATTATCACTTTTGTACCCATTCTATCGCATTCGAGCTCTACATTTTGAAGTAAGGTGATCATAAGATGTGTTTTTTGGCTTGTATATATCAGATTGTGGTGCATCAGAAACTGTATTTTTACACAAAATGAATACAAACTAGAGCACATTGCACGGAATCTAGATGATTATGTTGAATTTGATACCATAAGAATGATGGTGTAAGAAGATTCATAGTTGAGCGGGTAATTGTAATTATCCAAACAATAGGGGGTTTTCGTAATTTGAACATATCGGAGGGGTGGTTGTAATTTACCATATATATTAAGATACAAAAAAGTCCCTAAGAGAGGTCGATTGAGCTTCTCAATTTTTTATTTTACAAAAATGGAAAACATTTTAAATATTTGTATGAAACTTTTTTAAAGTTTGGTTTTCCGACAAAGATTGCATTAACTATATAGTAAATAGGATGCGGAAAATTATACTCGATAAATTAAAACGCGTAAAGTAAATGAAACTGTAAGTATAGTGTGATACGATCTCTTGAGTATCATAAGATTTTTTTACGAAACGTAAGAAAACTTTTCTTTATTATTTCTCTTCATTCTAAAATCCTACTATTTAAAGATAATAAAATCCTAGAATCCTAATTATACTAGGAAAAATAATTACCTAAACTAATAAAATACTTAATATCTATCCTAACTCTAAACACACCTCATATATAAACTTAAATATACTATCTAATTAATTAATACTAATTAATTAATAATAAAATACTAACTAAATAATAATTAAATAATATATTAAATAATATTTCGTGTCAAACCACCCCTCTTGAAATGAACCTTGTCCTCAAGGTTCGAGTCAATTTGGTCCCTCTCCTTTGCGTTTCCACCTATGTTTGACTTCATCGATTTGTTCATCGACTTGCTTCCCGATTGACTCCGAAAAACATGATGAACGACCAAGCTTTTTAGCACATTGTTCATGCTGATCCAATGAAATTCCAAAGGCTACTTTAGCGAAAATATTCAATCTTTTTCCCAACAAATAAAATTTTTGAATTGTCCTTTTAGGTTTTATCTCATCCAAAATGACCATTGGTTCTTCATCTCCTTTCTTTTGAACACCATGGAAATCTCTTAATATCCAGTCTCTTTGTTCTCCTCCCTGGTCATTTTCTCGTGTTCGTCCGACTTTATCACAGTTGACTCTGATTCTTCTTCTTTTGGCTCTTCGTCCCAATTTATATCAGTTGAATCCGATTCTTCTTTTTTCGCCGAACTCACAAAAATTTTGGGTTCTTCGAAAAAGTCATTGTCGTCCTCTTCCTCTCCCTCCAACGATAGGCTCGGTAGCAGCGGCGGCGGCTCTTCGAAAAAGTCATCGTCGTCCTCTTCCTCTTCCTCCGGCATTAGGCTCGGCAATGGCAGCGGCGGTGGCATCGGCGGTGATGGGCGGCGGTGGCGGTCTCTTCAACTCTTATGTTGGCGTCGTCGTTGACTTTGTTCGAGCAATTTTTGGACACCAATCCATATCTTCTCCACGGATTTTTCCAATCGCTCTAAACGTTTTCTCTCGGACGACATAATTTCGCAAAGTGTTGATGTAATCTCAACTTTGCTCCAGCTTAGCTTTGATATAATCGCTGCTTTGCTAACGAAGCATTGGTGTTATCGCAACTTTGCTCTTCGCTCTGATACCAATTGATACGATCTCTTGAGTATCATAAGATTTTTTTACGAAACGTAAGAAAACTCTTCTTTATTATTTCTCTTCATTCTAAAATCCTACTATTTAAAGATAATAAAATCCTAGAATCCTAATTATACTAGGAAAAATAATTACCTAAACTAATAAAATACTTAATATCTATCATAACTCTAAACACACGTCATATATAAACATAAATATACTATCTAATTAATTAATAATAAAATACTAACTAAATAATATTTCGTATCATGGTGGTTCGGAGAACTTCCCCTACTCACTTTCCAATTCCTATGAACTTTTCATTGTGCCTCCACACAGGACAACGTGCTTAGAAGACACTGGCGTCTTACTAAAGTTGTATGTTTGCAAGAAATTCACTCTTTTGCACTCTACAAACCGCGCTTACAAGAATTTTTTATTCTTTCATACCAACATGTACTTCCAAGAAACTCACTTTTTCGCACTAAAAAAATCACAAAACAAGGAGAAATGCTCTTCAAAACAACACGCTTCCTAAATTGTAAAGAATAACACCTGTTTACAACCAAGAACAAAATTTGAAACCTAACAAGAGGATAAATTCGAAGAACTCGTGTATTGCTTTTCTTGCTTGAGTTGATAAGGAGCTTGAATGAAGAATCCACAGTTTGTAGGTTTAGATTAATCCTTGTATATGAAGTTCCAACAATTATCGCTAGGGCGCTCTATGAAGTTACAACAATGAACTTGGACTTCTTGCTTCCTTTCGTTTGCTCTTTTTCTTATTATTATTTTAAATTGTTCTTGTAATATGGTCTTATAACCGTTGATTCCCACCGTTTGATCCGAGCCTCTCTTAAGGTATTTAAGCCCCTCCTCTCTCAAACCTAAACTTTTGCCCCTCCTATTTTTCTCTCTCTCTCTCTCACCCTTCTTTTCACCGTACCACCGCATTCAATGCCTCTTGACATTTTCTTGTGACATAGCCGTTTGACCATGATGAAGGTAGTTCATTTCTTGACCTATGTTTCAGAGACAATTGCTCATTTCCTTCTATATATCAAACAGCCTTGGAGAGTGAGAGAGAGAGTGTCTAAAGAGAAAGACACAATTTGAATCTCTGGTTTCTTAGGGTCTATGCTTTGTTGTGACTGCGTGAGATCTACTATGGGGGAGGGAAACACGAAAGAGTTCAAATCTGAGAGATTGGGGCTTTGGGTGAGTGTTTGCGGTAAGACAGTGTTTTTCTGTGAACTTTGCTTTGTGCTGGGCTATTGGAGCCACCGCTAGGTGAATTATGGGCGAGATACTTAGAGTAGGAAACTTAGTCGTGATAGAAAGCTTCCACAGGTTTTCTGTTTGGTTCTCATTCCCAGATTTTTCTACTTATGTTCTTGCATGTACTGTTTCTTGGTTCAAATTTGTAGTCCATGATCTCTAACCCCTAAACCCATCTCCGTAGGATCTTATAACTGAAATAGGTAGAATGAATTCGGGTTTGTATTTCACTTTGTTCAAACAGGTATCTAATAGAGATTGTCGTGAAGGCAGTTTTTGTTGATTTATATGCCTATGAAAATCTACTCGTTCTGTTGAGACATATTACTTGTTACGACATTAGGTGTAGTCACAGAATTCTTGTGTGTATACAGAACTAATCTTCTAAAAGCAGAATAAGAGAACACAGAAATTTAATGTGGTTCGGATACAAATGTACCCTACATCCACGAGGACTTGCAAAATAGTTCAAATTTAAGTGTACAATATTGGACTTAATAAAAACACTAAAGACTCCTTCTTTATGTTATATGTCGTTCTTGCACACGACTCAAACTTGTTGATATTCAAAGCAATTCCTCCACCCGCACTCTTGGACTCCCTCCAATGCTGAACTCCCTTCAGGCGGTGGATCGGCCTCTCCCGAGATCTTTTAAGCACTTCTCCCGAAACGCCGATCTTCTTTATGGCCTGATATAAGAAACTCGTCCTGTTGCCACACCTAACGTGCAGACAGAGCTGCACCACCTGTTGCACCCTTCAAAACTTTTATGCTGGAATGTTTCGATTAAAGCTCCAAGGTTCTTCACAGGTTCTTCTGGCTTATATAGGGACGAAAATAAGCATCCTAAACCTATCTTAAACTGAAAGAAATTGTTTAACTAGGTAATAGAATCCTAGTCGATTTCTACTTCTATTCTAGATAAGTACCAAAGGTACATAATTAGAATATAATACACGGAAATAAATCTAAGTCCTAATAAAAAATATTACAAGAATAAGACTCTAATTAATTCCAAAAAATAAACATGGAAACAAATCTTTGGCAATTTTTTAATTCGAAAGTATGGTGGATTTTCTCAATCTTCACTAACAGAAATCTGGCGCCAACAATTCTGAATGGTCGACGGCGAATTTCTGGGTGGACTTGGCGGCACGGCCGAGGTTTATGTTTTGGTTTTCGTATTCGAAGAAGAAAAGTGTGAGGATTGGTGTTGACGTGGAGGTTGATGGGTCCGGGATGAAGGTGAAGAAAGAATACACACGGGACGATTTCAACACATGTACATATTATACTTGTTCTAAAAAACACAAAGTCTATATTAATATTGTTGCAAAGATGAAATAATATATATATATATATATATATATATATATTAAATTGCAAATACCACCCCTGTGAAATCTCTAATTGTCAAATACCCCCTGTCAAAAAATAATTCACTTATACCCCTGTATAAACAAAGTCAAGGCATTGAGGCCCCTGAGAGCAAATCGTGTCTCTCACACGCTGCTACTGCGATTTTCCCTTAATTTTCAATTGTGAAATGTCAAAAATGTCCCCAAGCCCCTTCTCCCTCCCTGTTCTTCATTCTCCATCGTCCCCAACATGTACCATTCTGCATTCTCCATCATCCCAACATGTAGCAGTATCCACGGCCGCAAGATGAAGATGGTGTAACAAAACTCCATCTTGACGGTCGCGAAATTACTCCGCTACAACTCCTTTATGGGCCTCCATTTTCGCCGCCCCAGTCGTCATAATTTTCGTCCCTCCGCCGCCCAGCACCTCCGCCGCGAAATGAGCTTCCCTCAATCGGGAGAAGCGAGTCCAAACCTCGGCCCATCCCCTCTCCAATTCTCCCTTCTACTTCCACAACAACATCGCCAGACCCGCCGCCATTTTTAGACCTGCAAAAACGCATTCCATAGCCATCTACAGACCCTTCATCAGAAATCGACAAAATCGATCAAGCCGCGAGCTTATACACCGCCACCAATAAATTCCGAGCTTAAAGAAGCCTAAAAAAATGATGGATGTGGTGGTGCATGGTGGGCGGCGGCGGTGAATGATAAGTATGATTGGAAATTGAGAGGAAGGTGAAGAATTGGGCTGCCGCTCGGAAAAATTGTAGAAAATTGGGAGATGGATTTTGGAAAATTTCAATTTAGTCCCAAAATTTAAGTTTTAGAAGTTTTACAAGAATCCAATTTGGCCTCTTAAATTATTATAATTTTATGTTATTCCACTTAGGGGTATACTTGTCTTTTTACCTTCAGTCAACCATTAAAATGATAATGGGTGATGTAAGCTTCGAAAAATATTACATAGGGGGGTATGAGCGAAATTTTTTTTGACGGGGGTATTTGACAATTAGAGATTTCACAGGGGTGGTATTTGCAATTTACTCTATATATATATATATATATATATATATATATATATATATATATATATATATATATATATATATATATATATATATATATATATAATAAGATATGTATGTGTAATGTAATAGGGTAAATTACATATACACTCCTAAGGTATGCTAAAATAACTTTAACGTCCATGTGGTATCGGTAATTACAATCACCCTTCTGAAACATTGTTAGAAACCCTAATGGAACAATGCATTGGATAAGTTATTCCGTTAGGGCCCTTTTGATTGGGTTGATGGAATGGGATGTGACTTGGGGTTCCTTTTCAAATTCTACTGTATGGATTGGTGTTAGTTGGATGGGGATCTCGGTTTTGGTTGGTGGGATTCGGGTCTATGGGATTGAAACTAGGTGTGATAAATATCACAAATGGTTGGGATGATTGGGATGGATAATGTGGTTAATTACCATACCACCATTTTTCTCTTTTTTTTATTATTATATTATATACCTCATAATAGTGAAAAATACTATTTGAACACGCCACTTCTTACAGCAACTATTTTTGTTGTTTATAAAATCGCCCCTCCAATTTTGTTCGCTCATCTGGCTCAAACTGCCCCTCGAAGAAAGATAACGGCAAGGGGCCAATCGACGAGGCAAACGATAATTAGGTGTTGTTCGAAGCATGTATCGTTTAGGATTGAACAACGGGAGTCCAAATTTTCCAATTAACATGTTTTCGGCTAGTTTTTCCTAATATTTTTCCGTACTATTAATATTAGTATTTTCCCACATCCATGTAGTCGGCTAGTTTTTTGGTTTTAGTATTAAGTTTTACCGCCTTTGTATTTCAGTTTGTAATATTATTTTTTCATGTTTCATCGTCCCCACTCAATAATCTTTTATAAATATTATTGTTTAAGTTTACATGTTCTACTGTATTTTGGTTTATAAATATTTATAAATATTTTCATGTATTTCGGTTTATAAACTTATATTGAATATATAACTTAACAACATATATGTTTATTTGTTTAACTTAATAACATTAATTTTAAGGAATTGTCTACTGTCCAGAATCTTGGAAATGTGTGCTTAAATTTTTCTTATGCATTTTGAAGATACACTTAATATTAAACGTACAAATGTTAAAGCGAAAATATGAAAACCAAAGTTGGAGTGATAGAGATGTTTGATAATTGGAAATTAAAGTCATATGGAATCACACCAAAATCAAAGTTGAATAATAACAGAAGTTCAATAATTGGAAAACAAACTAGTACCGAATCCCAAATGTTGGAAAACACAACGACCGAGGTACTTGGCTCGATATCAACGATCCGTAAAACCCGAGAACCCCTCAGTCTCGTAGCTATAGTAACCCTCGGTTCAACTTCATTCACACCCTCATACGGCACAATAGCGTAGTTCTCGTTCCGAGCCCCCTCATATGGAATCATTGCATATGCCTCGTCTAGGGGGGGCAAACTCGAACGGGCCATCATCTTCATATATCCGCCTCAACGCTCGATCCAACTCATTCGTCAATCGTGAGTCTTTGTTGACACTTAACTCAATCGCCGCAGCTTCTTTCTCCACAAACACCAACTCACAAGTGTCATAGTAGGGAAACCCGTTAGCAACGAAGAAATTGTGCAACGCATGTACCGCCTTGTTCTAATTGTAAAAGGGAAAAATATAAGGTCAAAAAAATTAATGATTTGAACTTACACCTAATGTGCAAATACTATAAATATGACCTTTCAAAATCACAGTTTTAGATGGGTCAATTTTCAATTTCAAATACTACAAATTTGTCTTCTACTTGTTTGAAATTAGTTGTTGTTGGTTGGCAAAATTAATTCACATTTTACCAATTCTTCCAAAGTGCTTGATGGTGAAAATTCAACCTTCTCACTCATCGTATTAGGACAAAAACCAGTTGCACTTTTTCACCTTTGTCATAACCAGCCCCTACCTCCCATTTGGAAATATAACTCCTCACTCATTCATCTATATTGGTTGTTAGAATCTCGGTGGGATTCTAAGTCCACAACACCAAGTGGAATTCTATGGAGATGTGCATTAATATGAGGAACATATTTTCCTTAGTTATCTCATTAGATAATTTGAGAAGAAATAAATTATCTCTCCATATTAACACCTGAATGTGTGTATCCAAAATAGAAGGAATTTCACTTCTTCTAATATTGTGTTTATTGTCATTAATTGGTTTAGGTCTTCACAAGAATATAAAAGGAGGAGCTAATGCTGACGTTATTTGCTGAGTTTTTTATCACGTGGATGATTTACCACGTCGCCCTCCACCGCCCTCCAAGTCTACCAAGTCAAGTAAGCAAAGGGGAAGAATGAAGTCATTTACAAGGGGAGCTGCCTAAGGATTATTTACAAGGGGAGAAACACATGCAGGGGGGAGATTTTGGGATTTAATTCTAACAATTGGCATCAAGAGCCTGTCACTAGATACACTTAGTGATATTTTGGGATTTAATTCTTTATTTGTTTTGTGCAGATATGCTTCATCGTGAAGGAGCATCTACAGTACGACCACCTCTCTTGGATGGATCAAATTACTCTTACTGGAAATCGAAGATGAAGATGTTCATCAAGTCCGTTGATGAATGAGCTTGGCGTGCTATCGTGACTGGTTGGACCCCGCCTATGGCTAAAGGAACGGATGGTATGCAAACGGTAAAACCAGAAGAAGCATGGACTAATGAAGAGATATTACTTGCCAATTACAACTCAAGGGCGATAAACTCAATTTTCAGTGGCGTTGGTGACAATCAGTTCAAACTGATAGCATCGTGTGAATCAACAAAAAGGGCATGGGAGATCCTACAAGTGACGTATGAAGGCACATCAACTGTTAAAACATCTAAGCTGCAGATGCTAGCCACAAGATTTGAGAGTCTTCATATGGAGGAGGACGAGACGATTGCTGATTTCCACGCTAAGCTGTGTGATATTTCAAATGAATCATATGCACTAGGTGAACAATACTCGGAAACAAAGTTGGTAAGAAAGGCACTACGTTCATTACCAGAAAGATTCGCTTACAGAGTTGCAGCAATCGAAGAAGTGAGAGATATCAATACGCTAAAGCTAGATGAACTCATGGGTAAACTGCAAACCCAAGAAATGAATTTTAGAGCAAATATTCGAGAAAAGAAAAAGGTGAAGAATGTGGCATTCCAGGCTGAAGCTTCCCATGGCATCTCACAAGGCCAAACATTTCATGAGTGTGACATTGATGTTGAAGAATCCTTAGCAATTATATCAAATAACCTCGAAAGCATGCGTCAAAAAATTGAAAATAGAGGAAATTCCTCTCAATCAGGTAAGTCTGTTAACCCTAACAAATTTAAAAAGTTTTCTAATAATGGTTATTCTGGTGATGCAAAGTCTAGGAGAATGCAATGTCGAGAGTGTGGGGGTTTTGGACATATTCAGGCCGAGTGTGCGAACACTTTGAAGAAAAACAAGATGTCACTCACCACTGTTTGGAGTGATAAAGAGGACAGTGATGAGGATGAGAACAACAAAGAAGATCAAACCACTAACTTTATGGCATTCAGTGGTACTACTTCGATGAGCAGAACCGAGGGAACTGTTGCAACAGTCTGTCCGACAGATTTCAGGTATGATGAATTATCTTTAAATAAGGACAATAGTCTGACTTCACCATTTAATTTTGCATGTGAATCTGAGAGCAGTAGTGATGATGAAGAGCCAACCCTCGAAGAGGTGAAAGATGTATATGAAAAAATGTACCGGAAGTGGCTTGAAGTATCTGAGGTAAATAAGCGCCTTGAAAATGATAAGCATGTTCTCATAGAGGAAAATAAAGTGTTTAAGGTAAGAATTTCTACTCTTGAACAAAATGTTATTTCTTCTAGTAGATATATAGATAGCTTGAAGGCTAAATTTGCTCAAACCCAAGATGTTATTTCTAAGTTTAATACTGGTAGAGTAACTTTGAATGAAATTTTGAACAAAAATCAGCCGAACTACTGTCGTATAGGTATAGGGGGTAACCAACTATCTACTGGTGCATCGAAACATAAAGAAAATCCTAAAAGAAAAATCAATTTTGTTAAGCAATCCACTGTTTCACAGACTGCTGCGACAGTTGCACCAACACAGCCATTTCAAAGAAAAGTTTTTGTTCCTACCTGTCATTTTTGTCATGTTCCTGGTCATATACGACCCAGGTGTTTTAAGTACTTGAAAATGGTTAAAAGAATAATGGCCCGCTCACCACTTTCCGCTAAAATTGATCACACTTTTGTGTCATCTCAAAAACCCAAGATAAAGGTTGATTTAGTGAATAAAACGCAACAAAAAATATGGGTAAAGAAGTCTGATCTTAATTGTTTATCTGCCATTACTTCTTTAAACTCATGTGATGATAGTACTAACTGTTCCAACAGTTCTGGTGACAAAGCTAGTTTGGGGAATAAAAAACTTGGTAATCTGAATTGTGATAATTTGTATGCGAAAAATAAGTTTATGAATCCAATTCAGCATTCGAGAACTAAGCTTACTGATATCTGTCATTGTTTCATAAGGGGTTTGGTTGAAAAGGGGGTTGTCTCAATTGATACTGCAACGGAGAATGAATTAACTGATGCATTTGCGAAAACCCTTGATGCACCGAGATTTGATTCCTTGCGAAAATCGCTGGGAATTTATGTTGCTTAATCTGATGCAGTTGCATGAACTGTTGCAACAGTCTGTGTGTCCAGACTTGCAACTTTTACTGGTAGGACATTTCATATTTTTTTGCATCTCATATAGGATCTGCATTAAGCATACTGCATCTGATTGAGACAAATGTGAATTTGATGCTTCATTTACTTCTAATCTTTGTGGGGGTAGAACTTCACCAATTCCCAAAATGATTACTTAAAAGGCTCCAACTTATTTATTTCTCTGAATAGTTTTGTCATGGTTGGATGTTTTTATAGGGAAAAGCTGCCTCTTTTAATGAGTGAAAGCTACTCTTGAACTACTGTTACTAATATATATATCTACAACCCTTTGGTCAGTGAATAGTTCGAAGCCTTTTTGAGTCGAGCCAGTAAATCACGTGGCCGAAAGCTCGCTACAAGGCTCAATTAGAAAGCCCAAGGGACTACACATTGCACGGCCAATATAAATTATATATATGGTCAGTGGATAGTTCGAAGCCTAGTTGAGTCGAGCCAGTAAACCACTTGACCGAACACTTACTACAAAGCT
The DNA here is from genome assembly GCF_056151865.1 of Erythranthe guttata. Classification (NCBI taxonomy): domain Eukaryota; kingdom Viridiplantae; phylum Streptophyta; class Magnoliopsida; order Lamiales; family Phrymaceae; genus Erythranthe; species Erythranthe guttata. The sequence continues at coordinate 2,247,446 of NC_142545.1, read as the reverse complement.
CAATTAGAAAGCCCAGGGGACTACACATTGCACGACCACCATAATCTCGTTCCTTTTAATTGCTCTGTTTTTCATGGGAAAAAGCTACCATTAGACGTGTGTGTACGCTACCTAATAAGAGCATCTTTGTGTTTGACTTGGGATTATTAAGTTTATTGGTTGCATTGGCAGTCTGATTTTTGGGGATTGCGCTTATCGTGAATGTGAAGATAAATCCTATATGTTCTGTTTTTCCATGCAGTATCCTATTCACATATATCTCATCAATCATGTTTATTTCTCATGTTTACTTCTTGTCTTGCATTAGGCATTTTTAAAAAAAAAAAAAAAAAAAAAAAAAAAAAAAAAAAAAGACGGGATTTTTGTTTATGTGCCAGTTAAATTTTATTTTTTGTTGCAGCCGGATCTATTGAGCTTACTCCTCACATTTCCTCGTTTCTTATGAAGTTTGGCAAAGTCTGTAGTCCTTTTTATTTAATGTTGGATTTGATATCACTATCCTTTGATTTTCGCATTGCAATTATCATGTGGTATTGAGTTTGTGAGTATGTGATTTTGTGTGCACGTCATGTATGGTGATTCTTCTTACTTAGTTTCAAAATTCTCTCTTCGTTTGATCTTTTTGTTAAGTTTTGAACAGATTGCTCGAAACATCAAGATCATTAGTCCATGTTGACTTATTTGTGCATGGTGATTGCCCAGAAAGGGGGAGAAAAGAACAGTAACGCTGGCATGAACACAGGGGAAGTTCCGACAACTGTTGCTACAGTGCATCAAACAGTTGCTGGAACAGTGCAGAAATGCAAGGGGAGTTCAGACAACTGCAGGAATGCAGGGGGGGGGTTCAGACAGTTGCTGGAACAGTGCTTCAGACAGTTGCTGGAACAGTGCAGAAATGCAGGGGGAGTTCAGACAATTGTTGAAACAGTGCATCAGACAGTTGCTGTGAAAGAAATATAGGACAAATAATAAGCATTGTGAAGAGAAGTTGTTTCTGCTACTGCATATCCTTTATCTCGTGCTTATCTGAACGAATTATCTGCTTTTATTTTGGAACTATGGTTTATTTACGGTTTACACTATCTGCTAAGTTGTTTGATAAATTGTTGCAACAGTTTATATGTGCAGATGTTATTCTGAATTTGCTAACCCTTGTTCATGCAGGTATCATATATTTAGGGGGAGTAAATGTTCTAACCAATCAATGCCAAACGGGGAGACTGTTAGAATCTCGGTGGGATTCTAAGTCCACAACACCAAGTGGAATTCTATGGAGATGTGCATTAATATGAGGAACATATTTTCCTTAGTTATATCATTAGATAATTTGAGAAGAAATAAATTATCTCTCCATATTAACACCTGAATGTGTGTATACAAAATAGAAGGAATTTCACTTCTTCTAATATTGTGTTTATTGTCATTAATTGGTTTAGGTCTTCACAGGAATATAAAAGGAGGAGCTAATGCTGACGTTATTTGTTGAGTCTTTTATCACGTGGATGATTTACCACGTCGCCCTCCACCGCCCTCCAAGTCTACCAAGTCATGTAAGCAAAGGGGAAGAATGAAGTCATTTACAAGGGGAGCTGCCTAAGGATTATTTACAAGGGGAGAAACACATGCAGGGGGAGCTGACTCCGTTGTGAACCACGTGTCGAAGCCACTACTGCTGGAACAGTTGCTGAAACTGTGGCATTTGCTATTGCAGCAGTTGATGCCACTCTTGTTGTTGGATGTTCCTTTAATGCTAAGGATGATTTTTTAGTTTTATTGCTTTTGTCTATCATCTGATTGTTTTATTTTCAGGTTATTTTACTCAGGGGGAGAAAATGATTATAATCAATAAACGACAAAGGGGGAGATTGTTAGAATCCTTTGGATTCTGACTTTGCAAGGAAACGTGTAAACGAGTTGTACCACAAGTCTAGATATGCCGTGATATAAGAAGGATTCTTCATCAGGCTTATAAAAGTGGAGCAAATATACGCAAGTGTTGCGCGTCTTTTTGGAGATAACATATCTCTGTTTTCTTGGTTGCTGTTGTGCATTTTATTGAGAGAAAAATATTTCTCTTTTCTTTGTTGCTCCCACAGTATCCTTTTATCGAGAGAAGAATTCAGAGAAAATATATTTTTCCTCTCGTTTTTATTGCTCCATCGTGATACGTGATTTTCATAGAAAATATATCGGCTTCAAGGCTTTGTGGTGAAGACACCAAGATTCAAGGAGTATCACAAGTTTGCTTCTTCTATATAAAAAGAAGATCGGTTCTTCGGGAGAGGGGCTCAGAAGATCTCGGGAGGAGATCGATCCGCCGACTGAGGGATTCAGCGTTGAAGGGAGTTCCACCATGCGGAGCAAGGGACGTGCTGCAAATTGAAGATTTATAATTCAGCGTAGTATACAAGAACGGCGTCAACAAAGAGGGAGTCTTTGTATTTTGATTAAGTCCTAATATTGTATTCGTAAAACTAAAAATTAGTAAATTTTATTTGCAGGTCCCCGTGGATGTAGGGTACAATTGTATCCGAACCACATTAAAATTTGTGTCTCGTTTATTTCTGGTTTTACGAACTACTTCACGAACTGTTGCAACACCTCACGCAACAGTAACGAAAAACTGAATCTGACACAAATAATTTATATCTGCACGAAATAAATTCTAACATTGGTAATGACAAGGAATTTTTCAATTCTGCCAAAAAAAGATCGGGAAACTTATTCACTAACCTGAGAACGAAGATAGTGCAGTGGAAACCAGAAATTGTCGACTTCCGCAGCGTTTTCCAGTAGGTGTAACTCCGGCAGGGCTCACCGGTCCACCGACGATCAGAAGAAGCTGCTGCATGTATATTCCAGAATAGGGGGCCCTAACAAAACATAAAGGATCAATCGATTACCTACAAACCATTGCAATATGAAAAAATAAATCCACACAATCGAGAAACGGAGCGGAATTAGGTTTAACGCCGGTGAAATCGCAACGACGGGATTTGTGTTCTAGGGCATCAATCTTCGATTTTTTGGGGATGGGAATTGATATTTATATGGGGTACTCTTGTAAATACATGAAATAAGTGAGGGCAAAATAGTAAAAGAACATGGTGGTTTGGGCTGACATTTTGACGGATTGCCTAAACTCACCTCCCTTGGTGTTACCCCCTTAGTCGGTGATATCGGTAACGACTCGAGTGTGGCCGAGTCATGGTCGAGAAAGAGTGCCAAGCAAGGCACAAGACAGCCACACAATCGGCCAATGAGTGGTCGAGTGTTGGGCAATCATTTGGGGTGTTTGTCCGAGAAAGCAAGGATCGGCTTGATTCAAGTGGGAACGGTGATCGATAGTACTTGTGGCTGGCACGGGCGTTGCTCGGAAGCAAATGCGGACAAGCGTGGGCAGTAATCGGCATGTGGCCGATAACTTGGGCAAAAGAACGTTCGAAAGAAATCGACCACGACTTGACAAGTGTGGGCAAGTTGGCACGACCGATTGGCAAGTCAAGAAAGGCAGCCCGATGTGCGGGCGTGCTAAAAACCGTGTGGGCAAAGAACTAGCAAGTGATGAGCAAGGCAAGCAAAACGTGCGGAAAAAGGCAAGGCAGATGGGCTGCCTAGCAACCGGCCGGGCTGTTTTGGGTCGTTTGGCGCGCGCGCGCGCCTGATCAAGTTGGGCCTCGAAAACCAGCCTTTTGGCGGTTTTGAGGGAAGTTGCGGAGCGGTTGAGGCCTGGAAAGCACGAAAAACTGTCCCTTATTACTTGTAATAGTTAGCCAAGTGTCAAGTATTAGTGCTGCCATGTGTCCTTAGGTAGTTTTATGTGAAAACTACCTTCTTCCTTGTATTTATTTGGCTATGAGTGCACAAATCCGACCCATCTAGCATTAGAGAGTTCAGATTGCAATTGTGGGCATTCTGAGTGAGGATTTTGTGTGTGCACCTTAGTGTCCTTTGTATTCTTTGTGGGAAATTAATATAAAGGTTGGTATTGCCCGTAAACGTGCTTGTGTGTTTGTTTTCCGCTGCATACTCTTGTTGTCGTTTACGTTGGCTTGAAAGACTTGTGTTTGTGCATTTTGTGCGAAGAGAATCGAGAGGAAGGCTGACTGATTTGGTGGGCAAATCAGGCCGCGGCAAAAAATTCTTGATCAAAGAAACCTCGGTGACACTTGGCCTCATGTGCAATCCGCCCTTCGCTTGATGGGTACCGGGGCCCAAGATCAATCTCTAGCCTGGTAGATGTGAACCAAATCAAAGATCAGAGTGGATTAGAGGATCAATCCACTCGGACCACTCCAACCAAAAGAGGCCTTAGGGTTCTATGACACTATTAGTTTCAGGCAATGGTGGAGGTAACAGAGAGTTAGGGGATGACATGGATCCCCCAACGTTTCTTAAATCCTTATTATTGTATATTAGATTTATAAATTTTCGTCTGTGGTAGTATTTACGGCCCCGCGAAAAATAAATATAGTGCATATCGATCCCCAGGACATGAAATCTTGGTTCCGGTAATTGTTTCAGGGGTGTTGCTGTAATTACCAATACTAATGGGACTTTAAAATTATTTTGACATGCCTCAGGGATGAAAGTGTAATTTATCCATGTATATATTGTTCTCCAAGGGTTTCTCCTTAAAATCTCCAACAATGAATACCAGAAAAGTGTGAGGATTGGGGCTGACGGGGAGATTGATGGGTCTGGGATGAAGGTCAAGAAAGAGGATATTGGGCTTGACTCTGCTGCTTCTCACCGTTGGGTGGGGACCTTTGTTCTGCTTCTGAATCTTTTAGGGTGCATTTGGATGGAGGGATTTGGGGGAGGGATTTCAAATCCATAATAACAAATCCCTCGGACTTGTTTGGATTGAGGGATTTGGAGATGGATTTCAAATCCTCACCCCTCCTTTTTAGTTGATTTTGGAGCAATAGTGATGGATTTCAAATGACTTCAAAATTGGAGTCATTTCAAATCCCTTCTCCAAATCAAATCCCTCCCCAAATTCCTCCATCCAAATGGACCCTTAGTTACATTGCAGTGTTTGTTCTTTCGAGTTTTTGTATCAAGAAAGCTTAATATTTCATTGTGAGAATGTCATTGAAGATTTTGTGTTCCGTCCAAATTCAATTTTTGTATAATTATTTTTATCGGTAAATTACAAATCTTCCCTAAGGTAACGTTTATTTACGAAAAAAATCATCATTTTCCGATAATTACATGCACCCTTCCAATTTGTAGATTTCTTACGGTAACACTCTTTTGTAGGGGTGAATGTTAGACATTTACACTCTAATGGCTATAAAAACCCTTATGTCAAAACAATTAGCACATTCACATGTGTGTTGCATAGTCAACGATATTAAGGCCTACGGGCTGGTCGTGTGATACACTCGCCAAATATTGTGACTGGGGTTTGATTATTTGATGTGAAAATACCTAAAAACCCTTTAAATTATAAATTTCAAAACTAAGCGCCAAATAAAGTTTTCATTTTTTTCCAATTCAGACCATTGAAGTTTCAGAAAGGCCCTCTCCTTCCTTAAGTAAGGGATTGATTTGCAATTTTCTAAAAATACACTGAACATAGCTGACCGCCGCTCTCCTTCCGGCAAACACTCTCTCCGGCCTCACCTCCCTCCATATCCTCGGGCTCCGCCTCGCCCCACCACTCAAACATTTTCTCCGACGAAATTCAGTTCGGTTTGGAGCTAAGATTCAAGTTCATTATTCTTCTGCAAAACCCAGCATATATAAACCCCCTTTTGCTGTAAAAACGGACACGACGATACACCATTTTCAAAAAACTAGGATACGAACAGTTGGGGATACGCGTAAATATAAAAAATATAGGGGTATACTTATAAATTATAAAAATATAGGGATACATTTATAAATTGTAAAAAGATTTATAAGTCGCCAAGGCGCATAAGAAGAACCACTCGCCTTGATGCTCGTGTTCTTGGTCCCCGTCGCCGCTAGAGTTTTGGACTTTTGTGTGGACTCTCAACGAAGACAAAGGAAATGAGTATAACAGAGAAAACAAAATGCATATTTTTTATTAAGGCGTTCTCTTAAAACATAGGAATCGTGTCCCAACTTTTTTTTAAATTGTGGACAATGCCCGATGTGGTCAGTGGCGGATCCAGGATTTTTGCCAAGGGGGTTCGAAATTGTAGAGTAAAAAATTTAAATATCACTTTATAAAAATAGTGGACCAAAAATTTACAATTTAAAAATTTTAGGTGAATTTTGGAAATATTTAATGAGAAAAAAGGTGAAAAATGTTAAGATTTGGAAAAAAAAAATCAAAATAGTGGACCAAAAAGGTGAAAAATGTTAAGATTTGGAAAAGAAATCAAATATTGAAAGAGGTGGAGTTCGAACCCAGGACTTATTAATAAAAAGAGGCATATCTTTACCACCTCAACCACCTACGTTTTTTATGCATATATGTATAATATTACTATTTCTTTAAACTCAAGGGTGTGCAACTGCACACCCTAGACCAGAGCTAGATCCGCCACTGGATGTGGTTGTACTACTTTTAACGAAATTACGACACGGACCGATATGGATGTCCGTATCGTGTCCAAGTGTCCAAATATCGGATACGAGGACTTTTCATCTTCTAGAAATGTTCGTACGGCATATCCCAAAACATTTCCAAGAAATAATTAATATGTCCTCACAAGTTGTAACTGCTCGTATAACAATAGATTTGAAGTCAATATTATATTCCGACCGTCTCTATATCACATAATATTGTCGGTTAAAATAAATCCCAAAAAGAGTAATTTTGGGCAATTTGGATACATACACGGAACTCAAAAGGCGTTGGGTAATGAACTTCAAAGTGCACGAGAAAAAAGGGTAAATTACGACCACCGGTCAAACTAAAAAAAAAAAAACTCCTCTTTGAATAATTACATCTTCCCATCGACTATAAATCTTCTTATACCTCCAGTTTTATAGGTCAAATTCAACATAGACATCTAAATTTCGTGGAATGTTTTCTAGTTTGTACTCGTTTTGTGCAAAAATACAGTTATTGATGCAGCACAATCTGATATATACAAACAAAAAAACACATCTTATGATCATCTTGCTTCAAAATGTGGAGCTAGAATGGGATAAAACGGGTACAAAAATAAGAATATTCCATATAATCTAGAAGACTCCACTAAATTTGAAAACCGCAAGGGTGGACGTGTAAAAAGATTTATAGTAAAGGATGGTTGTAATTACCCATACATAAGGGATTTTTTAGTAATTTGACCATACTTCACGGGGTTTGTAATTTACCCCACGCAAAATTCGAATTTCAAGCTCACTTACCCGGAACAAAATCGAACAATGAATACCAATACATAAATTTAACCAGAAAACTATATTATATTATATACACAGTCTATATATCTAATAAGATATGCAAAGTAGATATTGATCTCTACAATGAATATATGTGTTCTTAAAAATTACAAACTCCATATTTCCAAAATGTAGCTTGTTCTCTACGAATTTCTCCTTAAAATCTCCAACAATGAATACCAGTACAGCTTTCAACATATGTTGTCTTAATTACCATTGCAATCGCAATTTTGATTCCCCAAGCCGCACTCGAAAACGAAAAGGTTTCCCCCTCACGAGAATTCGGCCATGCGTGTCGTATGCGAGTTCTCCCCGATTTTTCGTTGCGCAAAAGCAACCGTCCGAACACCCTCCGACACATTCACACCCATTGCTATCGATATCATCGTTAAAGAAAAAAACACAAGAAATTTGTCTTTTCTTCTTGGAAAGATCGAATGTGACGTAGTAGCCTTTTTTAGGCCATACTTCCAATGGGTTTGATCTTAATTTCGCAGCAAACTTCATTACTGCACTACCCATTTTACCTATATGAGTGGAGGAGGAAGCGAAGTATTGATATGTCATGAACAACAATCCATGTATATATATGTGTGTGTGTGTGTGTGCGCGCGCGCGCATGTCACATTATGTAAAAGGATAAGAAGTATAAATGTGAGGACTGTGTATCGAACCATGAGAAAGACAAATTTCTCTCGAAATAAGTTAGGCGAAACTTTAACATTTGAATGATAAAAGAAAACGTAAAAATTTCAACTATCTTTTCACGAATCAAAAATCACCGAAAACACGACATTGTTTAGAAAGCTCTGCGAAATCGATCGGCTAATTTTATGATGGAATTAGGTACAAAGGTTGTGAATTTATAGTGCTGGCCGGGAATGGTTTCCTATTAATTTAAGTTGCACTTTAAATGATAGACGTTACGAATAATCCTTAAAATGTTCAGAATTTGTGTTGTTACTATTTTACTATTCAGAGTTGAATTAATTAATAGCTTTCCCCTTGATGATTATTGTCATAAAGTTATTAATTATTACATAATCATCTGTTTTTTACTAGAATATTATCTTTTGATACTTTTCCATGTTCTTCATATGTTATAAATAACATTCATTCTTAAGAGATACCATGATATTATTGTTCAATTTAGTAGATTTTATTCTTTAATTGTATACTTGGGCTATTATACTGTGTTGACCGCTATTTATGATCCGCTGACCAGATATCTAAATAGCCAAGCTGATAGTAGAATTGCATGCAAGAAAAATCGGGAAAAAAAAACGTTAACAGGTCAATGGTGGTCAACGGTCAAAACGTCAATGAATGAAATTGGGGTAAAAAGTTTTTCATTCTAAACCCTAATTATTTTTGTAAGAAGGGTTTATTAGGGAAAACCCCCTTATTCATATTTTCTAATGAGGTAGATCCAATTTTTTTTCCCCTTTTTGAGATACACCCAATTTTGCCAACTTGGCAAAATATATTATATAATTTCCCTTTAATACCCCTGTTTTATTATTAAACGACATTTATTTCCTTTAATACGTGATTTGAGATTTGCTGATACGTTGCCTAAAATCACGGAATAAATTTACGTGAGATCATTGGCCGTTATATCAAATCGTGTACAATATTTTTTGAAGATTCTCTTCATCGTTCCAGCGGGTTTTATCGTCTTTGAAGATTTCTGCACCGTTGTGGAAATAGGATCGATTTTTTAGCGTTTGTTAATTGTTGGACGTTGTTAAGCGGGTATGAATGCGTTATTCGTTTTTATTTTTTGCTCAATGTCCATGATTGTCGTGTACGGTGGTTAGAAATTTTTAAGAATTGTGTTGATACTTGATTATATTAAGTAGAACGTTTTTTAACAAAATTATTCCGTCATATATATATCGTTTTTTTTGGCCGATGATGTTTGTTTGGAAGAGGATTGACAGAGTTAGAAGAGGATGGTTCACGCAAATCGGACCAGAGTTGTTTTATATGAGCTTCGTAGTTGGTTTATGCAATAATCGGAATAATTGTCCGCTGTGGTCGAGTTCATGTTTTTATCCCGATCGATAGTTGGTTTATTTGTTTATAACAGCCGATTTAAGTGTGCTGGGTAGTACATTAAAATATAGTTCATAGTCTTTTTTAATTTAGCGTATGGATTTTGCATTTTAAGTTTATTTTTGATGATATTAATGTATTATCATTCAAATGTATTTGCAGTCTATTTAATCATTTTTTAGTATTCTGCATTTTTAAATTTGTTTCATGATTTTAGGTTTTTTCGATGGCGAATTTCGTACGGATTTTGTTGAGGTTTGGTGGGTTGGTTGCTATAAAGAGGTGTTTACGATGTAATGGCTCGGTAACTTCGGTTAAGTGTTAAACCGTTGTAATACAGTAGTATACTATTATGAATACCGTATGATACTACCATTTTCATTTTATTATACTATTATGAGATTATTAATGTACTAGAGTTTTTTAACTCGACATATTGGTTTGATTGTGTTATGATGTGTTTTATGTATTTAATCAAAACCCTAGATTGAAATTATGAGATTATTAATGTACTATTTTA